>NC_061815.1:45075985-45290985 GCF_021462225.1 Girardinichthys multiradiatus | reverse complement strand
CACCAATCAGATTTTGTCAATAGAATAAAAATCATATCAATCTGTAAAATGATCACAAAGGCAGGATTTTGGCAGTTAACTGGTTTAGACTATCACCATGTGTCCCAATGCCAGGAGGGAAAAACATCAGCAATGACCTAAGAGGAGCAACTGTTGCAACTCATCAATTTGAGAAGGGTTAGAAGGCCAGTTTCACACTATTTGGAATTCATAATGACACAGTGAGAAAGATTAATCAAAAGTGGAAACATTTTAAAGTCAGCTGCCAATCAGGAGTGGATGTTGACTGATTAGGTTTGCAAAGCTGTAAACGAACAAACCCAATTACTTTTCGGACAGACGAGAGAAAAGTTAATTCCAGGCAGAAAGTAAAGTTTCAGGACAAACATCTCAGTAACTTTCAGGCACAGTGACGGGTGCTTCACCAAGAGCATGTGGGCATGATGACACCAAACACAAATAGTAGAAATTAAAATTTTAGCACAAACGTTTGGCGACTAAAGATAGACTTCATCCAATGGATGAAAAAAAAAGACAATGACACCAAATAAAGGAGCAAGTCGACCACAAAAATCGTCAAATCCAATATTCCTTTACATTTGTTTTGCCACAATCCTAAACCTTTTCACACTCGAAGTTCCAAAGCTCTCAGGCCAATTTTTAAAGCTCAAAAATAAAAGTCTGTTAATTTACTGCACATATTTCAGGAGTTGGGCTTTAATACGGAATCTCCAAAAACTACGACTGCATAAAGATGAACGGCTGGACAGATACAACATTTAGACTAATGGACAAGGACTAAACCTTAGAAATTCAAATCTTTTTGCACCACCCGTTTTCTTTCCACAGAACTGGAAAATCCTTAAATTCCACAACTTTCCAGACTGTGTAGGAACCCTGAAAAGCTCAAGTACCAGATCACAGCCTGACTGTCAAGAACTGACGCAAAGCTCTGAATAAGAGTCGGCCAAACCGTTCCATGAGGGCATAAGATGAAAAAATTTTATTTATGGTAAAGGTGGGTAAAATATTGGAAAAAATGTTTTAGTTTACAACACTTGTAAAATAAATAACACTGGATTGCCAGGCTGTGTTTCAATAACTGATAAAGAGCAGATTATTATGTTATGTCATGAAAGCAAGTTTGTTTTCTTCCTAAAACTGCCTCCATATCTTAATAAAGCAAAGCAATGGTGCCCTCTGCTGGAAGATGGAAATCTATGGAAGCAAATCGTTACCATATTTCAAATGAAAAAGCATTTTCAGAAATGCTTTTTCATTTTAAGAATGTGGCTGCATTGTTTTGACTCATAAATAAAATTAGTAATCAATAATCCTATTTGCATTTTAATTTTCTTCTTCAAGACTGCTCATTCTTTCACTTAATTAAAATGAAAAAGAAAAGACATTTGAGATTTATTTTTCAAAATGTACCAAAATTCAATTTGAAATGTAAAATTTGAAAATGAAAAAGCATTTCCAGAAATGCTTTTTCATTTTAAGAATGTGGCTGCATTATTTGATTCATAAATAAAATTAGTAATCAATCATCCTATTTGCATTTGCATTTTCTTCTTCATGACTGCACATTTTATGCCATAATCAAAAAGAAAACATAGCAGACATTGCTTTTTCGTTTTCGTGCTCTGCCCGCAAAGTACTGCCCAGAACTCGAAAATGAAAAAGCATTCCGAGCTGCGGGCGCAGCAGAGTGACGTCAGCAGCCGCTCTTCCTCAGCTCCCTGCTGACCGAGCTACCCATCTTGTTCGGTAGGGGGCGCTGTGCACGTCTGCATTGGCTGTGGCAGTTCCTCCACAGCCTGCTGCAGGGTGGCAGGGGATTCCACGAGGATGCCAGAAGGTGCCAGACCGGCCGTAAAAGCTCGCCAATGCGGTTGCCGCTGTTTTTGTGGAAGCTGATGCTGATTATCGGCAAATGGGTTGTCATTGTTGTTATAGCCTGTTACCTTTAAATAATGATTTCATTATTGATTATTATTTAATAAACAGCTTTAGACCCATAACATAATGTGATTGTATTTACTTGACATGGAAAATAAATATCACTATGTGAATGTGTGACGTGTTGAAAGGATGATGAAGATTTATTGCACAAACAGCCGGTTTATTATAGAGCACGAGCGGCTATTCTGAATTGTCACTCACAGAAAAATATAAATAAATGCTTAAAAACACGCTGGATGTCCCAGGCCATAAGGATGCCACCAGAACTACCAGTTCTGTCTGCCACTGCCACAAATTGAGCTCGGCTCTGCTACAATTCAATCAATTTCTCGGCACGTTTGCAATGTAATGCAATTCAGACGTGCAGAGCGCCCCCTACCGAACAAGATGGGTAGCTCGGTTAGCAGGGAGCTGAGGAAGAGAGGCTGCTGACGTCACTCTGCTGCGCCCGCCGCTCAGAATGCTTTTTTGTTTTCGAGTTCTGGGCAGTACTTTGAGGGCAGACCACAAAAACAAAAAAGCAATGTCTGCTTTGTTTTCTTTATGATTATCGCCTAAAATGTGCAGTCGTGAAGAAGAAAATTAAAATGCAAATAGGATGATTGATTACTAATTTTATTTATGGGTCAAATAATGCAGCCACATTCTTAAAATGAAAAAGCATTTCTGAAAATGCTTTTTCATTTGAAATATGGTAACGATTTGCTTCCATAGAAATCATCCAGTAGTCATGTTTGCATTGAGTCAGCTGTTCTCTGCTCAGCTTAATGCAAACTGCTAAAGACTGCAGGTTTGATATGAAGTCAGACAGACGTCTGCACCAGTGTTATTAGACAACATTCAGCTGCATTAAAACTGCTTCAATAATTAAATTACAAGACAAGATCAAACAATAGTGGATACCTATGTATCTTGAAGAGTCATTCAATTTTCTAAATTAAACAACCCAGTTATTAGGAGAGTAGTTGCCTTTCTGTTAAATGAAGAATGATTTCCTGCCTCAGTGACCCGCTTCTCCTACTTATCCCCGTCTCTCTGTAAATACGAGGCTCCAGCAGCACAGAGATTTAGCAGCTCAGAAGGCTGGATTCTGCTGTAACAGCAGTGTCAATGTGTCATGTATTTGCTAAGCAGTTTAGGGTTTTTATGTCCTGCAGACATCTTTTTCAAGGTTGTGAAAAGCCTTGTTGCTTTAAAAGCACCAAGAGCTAGCTTAACAACTTATATAAGCACACATATCTTTATTGAAATATGATACTAGTTACAAGTCACTTAGTTTACTGGTTAAACCTACCTGGAGAGTAAGTTTTGTCTTATCTTTCCCAGAGAGTGATGAACTGTAAAGACAAAGGAATGGACAGAGCGTTAAAACATGTTGCAAAAGTTTGTTTTGAGAGAGTTAAATCAAATATAGCCACACAAATGTCCACATTTTTGTCTCATTTTATTAAAGTGCGCAAAAATCACTTAAAGATAAAAACATGAGCCGTTTACCTTAGTCTTTCTAAACACAGCGAAACCTGCTCATCATATCTGTAGAAGTGAGCTTTAGAGTGGTCAAAGCTCGTAAAAGGTAGTGCTGCGCTGTCTGAAACGTCTAAAGAGTTGGAGGAAAAGAATGTGGTTAAGATTTAGACTTTAATGCTGTTGAGCAAAAATATAAATCTGACCGCAGTTGTTTAGTACGTAACATCAACACAGAGCTCTTTTAAAAACAGGAACATTTCAGGATGTCAGATTTATCTGTAAAATAAGGACCTACCATCTCCAGCAGGTTGGATGACTCTTTCTAAGCCCCGCGACTGGTAAAAGTCTTTTATTCGTTTGTCCTCACCTGAGCAAAATAAAACAACAAAAACTCAAAACATGCTGACAATTTTCAGTTTTGTGATGACTTCAAATTTCATAAGAAAATAAATTGTTGTGCTTCGAATATGCTATAGAAAAACTTGCAAAAGTATTCATTCCCCCTCTAACTTTCTCAGATTGGGTCACATTATAATTTTCTGTCAAACATGGAGAGCATGAATCAGAGAAGCAGCCAATATGTCCAAGGTAACTCTGCAGGAGCTGCATGCATCCATAGCTCAGGTGGGGGAATCTGTTGACAACTATAGCCCCTCTTCTACTGCAGGGACCTTCAGCCATTTACCCGAGATTTTTGCCCGAGTTTTTCTTTTCTCAGCAGGGGCAGGGTTAGTGTTTATGAGAAGATGGGCGGGGCTAAAGACAGAGGGAAAGGCGATGTGCCCCAAAAGACTTCCAGCTGTTGTGAAGGTGCTTCTGCAAAGTCCTGACATATACAAACACAGGCCACACTTTTTAGATTTTTATTTGTAAAACAAACTATGTGCCATTTCCTATCTGCTTAACAACTACTTTGTGTGTGTGTGTGTGTGTGTGTGTGGGTCCACCAGTTAAAACAACAATAAAATACAAATACAGTTTGTGGTTTTAACATGACAAGATCTGAAAGATTTATAGCATGATTACTTTTGCAAGGCATTGTCTCCCCAGGATCCTGGAGAAGACCTGGAATCCCGATGTAGACGCACAAAGCAAGATGACGCCAGCGTTTGGCCCCGTCGCTCCTGCTCCTCTGTTTTTGTATTTTTTATTTTATTTTGTATGCCGTCATTCAAAGTTTGCTTTGCTGTAATGGTGTCTTTGCTACTCAAACCAATTCTCCACACACTTTACTGAACATCAGAGTGTCTGTGGAAAAACGTTTTGACAGGTGAGAGAGCTACAGAAAGCTCTCCATCCTCCCCTGAATACTTTTCCCTACTCATGACCCTGAGTAAGTACCCAGGTGTGAGAAAAAGGACACAGACTGAAAAGAAGGGGAGGCATGGCTGGTGTTAAGATGAAGCGTGTGTCTCATCATTTCTATGCTGATGATATTGAGCTCTACGGTTCTGCAAACATGAACATTAAAAGCTGCCCTCTTTGATAAACTATTTTAGTAGTATCACACATTGGCTCTGTGACAACCGCTTGCAGGTAAACTCTGATAAGACTAAACTATTATTATTTCCCCTGAGAAAATAACTGAACTCCAGCAACACCTTGGTGTATTGGCCTTCTGTGTCACACCAAACATCCGAAACCTTGGTATTATTTCTGACTCTGCCATGTCAACATTTGCATGGATTAGTCAGAGGGTGTATTCACACCTGCCACTTTTGGTCCGCATTAAACGGACCAGAGTTCATTTCCCCTGTTGTTACAGACCTTTTGTGCAGGTGTGAATACACTCAAGCGAACCCTGGTCCGGAAAAAACAACTGGACCGAGACCCACTTTTTGAAGTGTTCTCAGTCTGCATCCAAACAGACTCTGGTGCGGTTCGCTTATGGTCTAAATACGAACCGGCCCCGATCTGAACCAATTATAGAAAACGTATGTCTCTTTGGACTAAACAAGCCACCGTAGCAAAGGTGTAGATTGTACTGAAATCTTACCTGATCAGCTGTATGTTGCTTAGCAACGCTACTGGCATGTTGTGAGACTGGGCACATGCATTCTGACGCTGTTCCAAAATAATAAATATAACTTCACAAAATCTGTATTGAATGAGTTGCTCCAGACTCCCACAATTTTGCAGCTTTAATAACAGCACAAATATGCAGAACAGAGGTGCTGCACGCAGCACGTCTACAGTTGTTTTCCTAAATTTCCGGGTCTGTGTTCTGTCCCGCCCCCGTTATTTCTGTCCAATGAGAGCAATGATCGTCACCCGCGTGGCTTTGTTTACAAGTAATAGTTCACTTCCAAAAAGTACAATGTGAAAACAAACCGCACCAAACAACAAAAAAAAAGTCTGCTTTTGGTCTGTACCAAACAAGCGGAGTAAAGGACTTTCCTGGTGTGAATACAACCAGAAACCGTTTTAATTTCCAGCTAAGAAATGTTTCTAAGCACCAAACTCTGGTGTCTAAAGCTAAATTACAGATGATCTTTCCTGCTTTTATTTCATCTCGTCTTGATTATTTTTAAAAAGCCTTTTTATGTGTTTAGATAAGAAATATCTTGAGATTCATTCCAGTTTTAACCACTTTAAATTGGCTTCTGGTACATTTGGTACACAATTCATTTAAAAATGTTACTTTTAGAGTCATGTGTGGTCAAGCCCCAGCCTAAATCTCTGACCTTCTAGAGCCCTACAGTTCTTGTCTTAGTCTGAGATCTTCCAGTCAAAATATGTTAATGGTTCCACAAACATAATTTAAGACCAGAGGAGATAAAACATAGTTGTGCCTCCCAGTGTGGAATGTTACCTCCATCTTTGTATTTTCTTCATTCTGTTGATTCTTTTCAGAAAAATTGGCTTTTAACTACTTTTATGCTGCATGACGTTACATGTATGCCGTTTTATATTTTCTTTTGTTTTTATATTCTATGTTTTTATTCATTGTAAAGCACTTTGTGGTTTTTGATCTGCGAACGGTGCTACATAAATAAAGTTTTCAATACTTTAATTTACATCAAATGTACAGAACTTACTCTCTTGAAGGCCAGGCACCAGCTTGTAGACGATGTCTTGCATCACTCGATCCAACTTGAGGTTAAGCAAAGGTTGGGTTTCATGAATCTTAATGTTGCACATGGGACAATACTTGCTGGTTTGCAGGTACTTTACAATGCAGCTTTTACAGACTGTACAGGAAAAACAACCGGGAGATTGAGATCATATTGAAAACATTCAGTCAAACTAATTATTTTAGCGATACAAACTTAAAATTCATAAACTTACAAGTATGCAAACACTCTGTAATTGTTGTGGCGTCTATAAAATAGCCAGCGCAGAGGTAGCAGACGATGTGTTCATTCAGGTCTTTGATCTTCAACTTGACTTCCTCCTGGAAAACCAAAGAATAAACCATCACTGGTTTTAAATATTCACACATTTCATTAAAGATTAAAGTTTGTATTATCAGTTCTGGAGGCATATTGGAATGATTTTTTGTGGATTGCTGTAAATATGATAACAAGCACGATCTAACAGTATCGTGTTAGTTTTTAGGAAACATTTTAAAACCACTCCTTCAGCAGATGGTTCAGCCTTACTGTAGAATATTTCCCATAAATATACAGCAGCTCAGAAAATAATGATTTTGTTTAGAATATTTCAGTTTTCTCTGATTCTGTAGATGATATTTAAACTATAGAAGAAGCAGTGAAAATCTTAAAAACACTAAACGGAAAAATAACTAAGATTGACTTTTTTTTTTTTTTTTGAGAGACAATGTCTTAATTTGGTTGCGAGGGGAAAAAAAATGAAAGATTTTGGTTGTTTATTTCTGGGAAAACATTCCAACTGCAGACAAGTTTGCTGCCCTTTAATGACAACAAGATGGCAGCAGAAGAGCGTGTCTTAGTTTATCAGATTTTCTCAGGACTTTAGTCTTTTTTTCACAAGTGGAGGGCAGACAACAGGAGTCCGGTCTAAAACTATTTAAAGCAAATAAACAGCAACTGAGAGGCATGTCATATAGAAATTAAAAACAAATAACAGGAACTCAGAGATGCATTATCCTTTATTTGTTCATCTACTGTATGTCAATGTTTCAGGCAACACCAGTTAAGAATTCACGTTTTTGAGGCTTGGACATTTTTTCCTTCTATGAAACTCTAATCTAGTCTTGAAAAGTGACATTTACCAGTGTTAACTTACCCAACCATCAAGGCACATTGCACTGCAAGATTTATCAGGATTGGAACGACCGTTCAAATGACTTGATATCGAAAAATCCTCATGTCAAAACCAATGATTTGATGCTTTATTTCATAATACTGCACACTGTTCAGTTAAATAACTTAAAACAATTGTGCGACATTATTAAGCATCCAGATGAATTTATGATTTCTTTATAATATTACCCGTGGACATAATCAGTCTTTCCTATCAGAGCAACAAGCTGTGACAGAGTCTTGCACAAAATACAGAAAAGACAGAAAAATACTGAGGATCTGTAATAATGTGCACAAGAAATGTAACAGTCCGGTGGCTCCGACGTCTGGATGCATCTTTATCAATCTAAGAGAGGAAAATCTGTCTTGCTTTAAAGATGCAGACACATCCTTAAAAAGGGACCATTAGTTTGTGAGCTTCTTAATATCCACTTGTGAATATCTCTCTCATGCAAGACAAACAGTGTTATATTATATATATATATATATACAGGTCCTTCTCAAAATATTAGCATATTGTGATAAAGTTCATTATTTTCCATAATGTAATGATGAAAATTTAACATTCATATATTTTAGATTCATTGCACACTAACTGAAATATTTCAGGTCTTTTATTGTCTTAATACGGATGATTTTGGCATACAGCTCATGAAAACCCAAAATTCCTATCTCACAAAATTAGCATATTTCATCCGACCAATAAAAGAAAAGTGTTTTTAATACAAAAAACGTCAACCTTCAAATAATCATGTACAGTTATGCACTCAATACTTGGTCGGGAATCCTTTGGCAGAAATGACTGCTTCAATGCGGCGTGGCATGGAGACAATCAGCCTGTGGCACTGCTGAGGTCTTATGGAGGCCCAGGATGCTTCGATAGCGGCCTTTAGCTCATCCAGAGTGTTGGGTCTTGAGTCTCTCAACGTTCTCTTCACAATATCCCACAGATTCTCTATGGGGTTCAGGTCAGGAGAGTTGGCAGGCCAATTGAGCACAGTGATACCATGGTCAGTAAACCATTTACCAGTGGTTTTGGCACTGTGAACAGGTGCCAGGTCGTGCTGAAAAATGAAATCTTCATCTCCATAAAGCTTTTCAGCAGATGGAAGCATGAAGTGCTCCAAAATCTCCTGATAGCTAGCTGCATTGACCCTGCCCTTGATAAAACACAGTGGACCAACACCAGCAGCTGACACGGCACCCCAGACCATCACTGACTGTGGGTACTTGACACTGGACTTCTGGCATTTTGGCATTTCCTTCTCCCCAGTCTTCCTCCAGACTCTGGCACCTTGATTTCCGAATGACATGCAGAATTTGCTTTCATCTGAAAAAAGTACTTTGGGCCACTGAGCAACAGTCCAGTGCTGCTTCTCTGTAGCCCAGGTCAGGCGCTTCTGCCGCTGTTTCTGGTTCAAAAGTGGCTTGACCTGGGGAATGCGGCACCTGTAGCCCATTTCCTGCACACGCCTGTGCACGGTGGCTCTGGATGTTTCTCCTCCAGACTCAGTCCACTGCTTCCGCAGGTCCCCCAAGGTCTGGAATCGGCCCTTCTCCACAATCTTCCTCAGGGTCCGGTCACCTCTTCTCGTTGTGCAGCATTTTCTGCCACACTTTTTCCTTCCCACAGACTTCCCACTGAGGTGCCTTGATACAGCACTCTGGGAACAGCCTATTCGTTCAGAAATTTCTTTCTGTGTCTTACCCTCTTGCTTGAGGGTGTCAATAGTGGCCTTCTGGACAGCAGTCAGGTCGGCAGTCTTACCCATGATTGGGGTTTTGAGTGATGAACCAGGCTGGGAGTTTTAAAGGCCTCAGGAATCTTTTGCAGGTGTTTAGAGTTAACTCGTTGATTCAGATGATTAGGTTCATAGCTCGTTTAGAGACCCTTTTAATGATATGCTAATTTTGTGAAATTGGAATTTTGGGTTTTCATGAGCTGTATGCCAAAATCATCCATATTAAGACAATAAAAGACCTGAAATATTTCAGTTAGTGTGCAATGAATCTAAAATATATGAATGTTAAATTTTCATCATGACATTATGGAAAATAATGAACTTTATCACAATATGCTAATATTTTGAGAAGGACCTGTATATATATATATATATATATATATATATAAAAAAATATATATATATATTTTTATATATATATATATTTTTTATATATATATATATATATATATATATAAAAAATATATATATATATATATATATATATAAAAATATATATATATATATATATTTTTTTCTCTCTCTCTCAAGCCTTTAACTTGATGTTAGAGACAAACTGACAGCTGGCATAGATCTAAGCGACCTAGATGCTAAGGGTGACCACTGTTTCATGGAAAGTAAATGTCTTGAAAAGAGTTTTGAATTTGTAAACAAATTAGTTAACAGTAAATGATGGGCAGGGATACACACAAGCATGTGAGTACCTATTCATGTAAATTCAAACGGTACCTAAACGCATCATCGTGACACTAACGGACACAGAGTTTGACAGCCTCAGATCTACGGCTACAACTCATCGTCTGAAGCAACATGGGAGAAGAAACGACTGAGATGTAACAATACAAACAAGCTGGACGTTGGTTTGATATCTTCATTAAAGTTTATATATTGAGAAATAAATATGTCAAATTGAAAAATGTTGAGGTTTTATTATTAACCAAATTAACATTTATCCCCACATAAACGCACACAAAAGTACTGAAAACTGGTACCGATACCCAGGTACCGATCATCAGTACCATATCGGTTGAAATGTGAAAGGTACCCGTCCCTGGCTGTAGCCCTGATTAGGATGGTTCCCTGCTTCAGCACACAAGATCCCAGAATCATGTGCCACTAACACGGGCCTCTGGAGAACTTGGCAGGTAGAGGTAAATAATCCCTTTGAATAAGATGTAGTTTGGCCAAATATATCAGTTGACAGCAGAACTTAAATAAATTACACGTCAGCAATTAAAACGAGGGCTACAACTAACAATTATTTTGCTTATCGAATAATCTTTCAACTATATTTTTGATTTACTGGTTAATAATCAGTTAGCAGAAGTGCTTAATAGCAGATTTGTTTTCCAGAATTTGAACCAGGTTAGTTTTGGAGAGAGTATATTTACAGACAAAGAAGGTTTTTCATCTTTAATGCAAAATGGATACATTTTCTGTACAAGTTTGGCCTAATTACTGATCTGAGTGAGTTTTTCAGCAAATGGTATGTTTTAGAGTCTGTACTCCAGTTGAAAATTAATACGTCACTAAATTAGTTGACGATTATTTGAATATTTGATTAGTCACGATCATTCGTTTCAATTATAACGTACCAAGTATTGAATTGAAGCAGTCCATTGCAATACAGCACAATTCAATATAGTGTGCAGCTCCGATAAGATGTGTTAGAGCATCTAAAGCAGTGACCGACCCAGGTCCTTGGGTCCACTGTCCTCCTTGTGTAACATGTGTGCCTAATCCAGTACACCCAGTTTACATTTCCCCAGCCTGCCCCCAGTTCTTCAGCAGGTGGTAAATGACCAGTTCATGTAAATCAGGAGTTTGGCAACATGCAAACCTGTAAAACACGCAGAGGTGCTTTGAAGGCAGGGACTTGATAAGAAATGATGTAAAAGTTTAGCCAGATCGCCTTTTTCCTACTTTACCTGACTTTGGAGTTTAGGTCTAATCCAGGGTTGGTCAACATCTGTCCCCAAGAGACAGTTTCCTGCAGGTTTTATATGTGTCACTGATCATACAACTGACTGATGACTTAAATTACCTCCTCAACGTGTCTTCAGGATCTACAGGCGTCTGCTAAGGAACCATTCCTTTGATACATGTGCGCTGGACCAGGGATAAGCCTATAAAATAAGCAGAGCAGCGGCTCCAGAATAATGTTGTTGGTTAGTCGTGGTCTAATTCTCCACCGATCCAAAACTATAAAAAGGTTTTCACGCGTTTGTTCCTGGAAAGCGGTAACACCGATCAGAACCACAGCGCTGGAAACAAAGAGGACCTTATGAACGCTATTAACGAGCTTCCCTCAGTCTGGGATGAACCATTTTCAGGAATGATAAAACATGGTCTTACAGCCTGTCTGCACACTTCGGAGGAGGAGCAGGCGAGCTCAACATGACCTCGGTGGTCACGTTGAAACGGAAAAAGTAACGTTTCTCCGAGGAGACCACCACACTGTCACAGGAGGCACTGAGCTTAATGTCGAAGAAATCAGGAGCTGCTTGCTAACTCCAAGCTGTGGCGACTGAATAAGGGATTTTATCCAACTACAAACCAAGCGCGAAGCGGTAGCAACTCGAAACGGACCGCCGTTACTTCGTCAACCAAATCGGAGAACCAACGGAGCGCAGCGTCTGTTGCCGCCACAGTTTACTCGCCCGTAAAGCGCAAATTAAAAGTAAACTTCCAACTGAAGCAAAGGAAACATGACCTGAAATTTTCAAATTTAACACTTGGTTGGGATCTTTGATGCACGTTGCTCCGCAGAACCACAAGGTTGGACCCCGCCGTATACGCATGCTCAAGCATCTCTCTCAGTCTGTCTCCATCAGCGCAGCGGAGACCACCATCTCCCGTTAGAAACGCCACATTAACGTCCATATTCGGTACTTTCAATCTTAATACGTTTTCCTCGGTTGATAAAGAGCACAAAACACAAAGTAGCTCACCTCGTTCCGTAGTGGGTCCAGCTTATAGACGGACTGAAGCTGATTTCGGAGCCGCATCGCTATAGCCATTGGACCTTGCTCCGCCATCTTTGGGAATAATGCTCGGTTCCGGGTAAACCGGATGTGGCATCTTTTGAGAATCGAGGCGGGCAAACAAGAAAATAAAAGCATGTTATGTTTGTGACTTTATTTTTTAGGATAGATAGATAGATAGATAGATAGATAGATAGATAGATAGATAGATAGATAGATAGATAGATAGATAGATAGATAGATAGATAGATAGATAGATAGATAGATAGATAGATAGATAGATAGATAGATAGATAGATAGATAGATAGATAGATAGATAGATAGATAATTAAAATACTTCCTCAAGTCAGATTTACAACATATAGAACAAGTGATTAGTGCAGTAAAAAAGACTCAGACTCAGCTTCATTATCATTCAAACCAGATGACATGACAAGAACGAGACAAAGTTTCTCAGGTCTCAGTTTCTGCTTGATGGCTACAAACAATAAGGAAGAGGAAGCCAGAGGAGTGAAGCCAGACCTGATGTTATATGTCCCTGTTTTCTAGTTCCTGTTAACAGACGAGTAGCAGCATTTTATACAAGCCATATCAATGTCATATACACCGCATGGCCAAAAAAAAAGTTGCCTGGATTGAACTAAGCAAATAGCTACAAGCCTCCCATTGGATAATTACTGCATGGGCGATTATATGTCAGCTGGTAACAAGTTATTTAACACCAACTGGTGCGACTGTGGCTCAGTAGGAAGAGTAGTTGTCTTGCAATTAGAAGGTTGTGGGTTCAATTCCAGCTTCCTCCTACCATAGGTCGATGTGCCCCTGGGCAAGGCACTTAACCTCAAGTTGCCTACCGATCTGCGTACCGGTGTGTGAGCGTTAGTGAGTGCAATTGGGTGAATGTGGCTCTAGTGTAAAGCGCTTTGAGCGGTCTGTATGACTGGAAAAGCGCTATATAAGTTCAGTCCATTTAAACAACCATGTCGAAAGATACATCCCATGATGGAAAATATGTCAGTCTGTTTCAGAAGGGTCAAATCATTGGCATGCATCAAGCAGAGAAAACATCTAAGATTGCAGAAAGAAGCAAAATTGGGTTAAGAACTGTCCAACGCATTATTAAAAACTGGAAGGATAGTGGGGACCCATCATCTTCGAGGAAGAAATGTGGCCGGAAAAAAAAGGCTGCAGTTTGCTAGGGAGCATAAAGATTGGACTCTGGAGCAATGGAAGAAGGTCATATGTTCTGATGAGTCCAGATTTACCCTGTTCCAGAGTGATGGGTGCATCAGGGTAAGAAAAGAGCCAGGTGAAGTGATGCACCCATCATGCCTAGTGCCTACTGTACAAGCCTGTGGGGGCAGTGCTATGATCTAGGGTTGCTGCAGTTGGTCAGGTCAGGGTTCAGCAACAGTATGTGTTCAAAGAATGAGGTCAGCTGACTACCTGAATATACTGAATGACCAGATTATTTCATCAATGGATTTTTTCTTCCCTGATGGCATGGGCATATTCCAAGATGACAATGCCAGGATTCATTGGGCTCTAAATGTGAAAGAATGGTTCAGGGAGCATGAGACATCATTCTCACACATGGATTGGCCACCACAGAGTCCAGACCTTAACCCCATTGAGAATCATTGGGATGTGCTGGAGAAGGTTTTGCGCAGCTGTCAGACTCTACCATCATCAATGCAAGACCTGGGTGAAAAATGAATGCATCACTAGGTGGAAATAAATCTTGTGACATTGCAGAAGCTTATCAAAACAATGCCACAGCGAATGCGTGCCGTAACCAAAGCTAAAGATGGTCTAACGAAATATTAAAGTGTGTGACCTTTTTTTTTTTTTTGTGGTGGCAACTTTTTTTTTGGCCAGGCAGTGTATACATCATATTTATACCATAACCTCCCTTTTATTATTGCTGAGGTGGAGGAAGTTTGAATTAATCCAGGCCTTCATATTATGTGACATACCATACATTAATGACATACTTTTACATATAATCTCTCCATGACTCAAACCACACTGTATAGAAAGCCTCTGTAAAGACTTTTCTTGTTATACATCTTGTATGTTGAAGCTAAATCACTCCAATTTGATTTGTGTCACACAACTTCATAAAAATGAGGTTATTATATACAGTTAAAAATAAATACAGTTAGTAAACAAGCGAGCAATGTCAAATAATATGTGTAACAATAATATAAAAGTACAAAAATACTGCTAACATAATGAAGAAAGTAAAGATGCTATTTTTAGATCAGATGTCCAGGTTTTAATTTCTTCTTTTAATGCTGAAACAGATTTATTTTGTTTTTCTTAATAAATTTGCTTTTCTTTCTAAATGTTCCATATTTCAGAAGTCCAGTGTTTTAAATCTCCAGTTGGTCTGCATTTTGGACAAGAGAGGGCGCTAAAGCCATACAATTCCCTTAGAGTTTTTTGCAGCCTTTTGTTAATATTTAAAACTACTTTTACAAATGCAGCTAACACAAATTGCATAAAGCATTTCAAATAATAATGCAATCAAATGAGAGTGGTTCATTATAAATAAAACTTGTCTTTTCTGAAAAAAATCTTTTATGACAATCCTGATCAAGTTATTACTTTAGCATGTTATTAACAATCAAACATAGAGTTTTTTTATTGCACATCAGAACATAACATTATGACTAGGACTTCGGCTTTGTGCTATGTTTTATAGTGTTTTGCTTATGTTTTCTGTCATTTGTTAAAATAATTATAAAATATAAGTAACTAATAAAGACCTACATGAGTAAAAAGGGGGTAAAACTAGAGCCAAGGATCAGACTTTTTTAGCAGAAACAGAAAAGATTGACGGGCAACACCAAACTAATAAACCCACAGAACGTGGTAGTTTTTGTAACTTAAATCCTATGATTACAGTACACAGGCATCATTGAGGCGATGCGGGGATATTGCAAGCCCATTAGGGCTTATTAAGTAATGTCAAACACTTTTAGGTATATCTTATAAAGCTATATGTATAAAATCTAAACTGAAAATAATGTTAAATAAATAAATCAAGGGATATTGAAGCATGAAATAACATAAATGAAACACATTTTTAGAATGCACAACAAACTAAATGCAAACACATTAGCTTAGATGTCCTTATTGTGCACTTGAAAACTAATATCAATTAAATTAGTTTGGAAAACTCAATGTCATGAGTAAAAAAGCAGACCAACAGAGTTAAATTGGCTTTACTTGTCTGATCTCTGTAGAAGTAACCCTTTTATTTAGAGGAGCACTTTTAACTGAAGTATTTGAACCCCCCAGAATATTTTGGGGGTGGGCGTGAGTTGACTGAGTACTTTCCTCCCTTTGCTGAACAATGACCACCAAGAGTCTCTTGAGAAAAGAACTGAACCATCATCTCATCGACTGGCAGCAGGAGAGACTGTGGTTGTTCTAGACAGCTTCCAGACCTAAATATGGTTAGATTTAGTCAAAATAAAGCTGAAAGTTAAAACAAATAACCAGCATGTTTTCTGGTATTTATGGTGGGACATGTGGTATAAAATAGGTTTGTACTGAAACACTGACAGAATTCAGATTATTTTTTCAGTAATTACATACCATCACTTTCTGACAAGGAGAATGAGAAACAACAGCATTGTGGAAAACCATATTTTTGAATGGCAAATTAAGTGTGTGCTTGCGTTTTGGCTAAGCTGCCTTTGAATTAGCGTCTGCCCTGTTTCAACAGGTCTTCTTATTGGTATTATATGTGGAGGTCCCCCTGATACCTCCCAGAGGGCTTCCAACCTGTGGACCACCCAAAAGCTGCAGTCCCAGAACAAGGACTCGCCTCTCATTCATCCTTTTGTAATTTCCCAGAGTTGCGGAATGACTGAAAAGTCTGTTTTATTCCCTGACATCCTAGTGACTCTGTAGCAGCCGACAAAGTTACTTTCAGGTCATATATTGAGATCGTTAAATCTGGCGTGAATGTTTCGAATGTGAGTGTATGCCCGTGATAACCGAGACTGCTGAACCTTTCCGAGAAACGTCATTAAAAATGACAGAAAACGGAAAAATATCCACTTCATATTCACTTTTTTGTTTTCAGAAAAGAGTTGTATCACTTTGCACAAAGGGGTTTTGTTCTCAGGAAGAAATTTCTGTACAGGCTCCAAATCAGTCAGTCAATGTAAACTGATCGACAGAGGAGACAGAAGCAATAAATTTTGGTTCATAGCGGCCTTTCGGAGTACGAGGAACTGTTGTGATCAGTCTCGCTTCACTGAGCCTTCACAGTCAGGCCTTGTGTCCCGCTGCTGTCTGCCATTTCCTCTTGCCATGTAACGTCTTATCTGCTGGGTCTGTGAGGTCACTGCTTATCTGATTGACAGAACTTTGACTCCACACAATATCCAAATAACTGGAGGGCCTGGAGGATCACAGCAGCCAGGAGAGTGAGAACAAGCACTGAGAGAGGGGAAAAATCAGTCAAAGGGATGGGAAAGGATACAGATAAAGCCCGAACCAATCTCAGGTTTATAGAGTGACAGTTGTTTTCCCCATCTTTCACTTCCATCTAAGATGATTACTTTATCTGATGGACTAAACACCTGCCAAGACAGCAGAAGAATGAGGAATCCAATGCTTTTCAGTCACTGAATAATGAGGCAGAACATAGTGCAATGTAAACTTATTTGCAATGTCTAAGTTGTATGTTAGTCATTATTCTGCCTAATTACCCCAAGTTTAAGGAAATATATGCCAACATGTGTTAATTTAGATAAGTTGCAGAGCAGATAGAGACCCCATTTAACTCCTTGTCCTGGATAACCTGTGCAAAAACTACCCCGTAATAGGAATCTACATTTTGCCATGCCAAAAGGAGGCCCCAGTCCTTCCTCCCTCTTCTTGCTCTCTCAGAGCAATCAGAGCATGCAGGGGTGGGCTGCAGCCTTTGTCTCCTTTGCTCCAGCAATTGGCCACCAAGTGGCAAGCAAATGACTAGAGTCCTCTTGGAACAGCTCCAGAGGAGTACAGCTTGTGCTGTTTGATAGGCAGGCATAATGAATGATGTAGTGCAAACTCCTAGGCCTCTCCCTGGCACAAAAGTCTGACTACCACAATCTGAATTACTTCAAATGCAACAAAAATGCACAGGAATTTGCTTCAATGAGAAATGATGCCAAGTTGTGCTGACAGTGTCACAGAACTGCACAGCATGCACCAACAAACCCAACGAAACAACTAAAAGACACGTAAAAACACAGCTGCTGTGATGCATTTGGTTATATAATTAGTTTTTTGCACTTTAGTTTCATTGAGTAAAAAATTAAAAGACACTAATCTATAGATTTTTATAGAATACTATACAATGTGCATTTAAAATGAACAAATTGAGTGATAACATTTGTTAAGAAATAACATGATTGGACCTCTGTGTTATGTTAATCACTCCAATGGAAACAGGAGGTTGTAGATTACAAATTAAAAGCTCCTGGATGCTCCTATCAACTTTTAAAAATTAAGAGTAAATGAAAAGAAGATTTTAGCAGTAAAAATAAATGTTTTTTTAAAGGGGCTTTTCTGTTTTTATAGTTTAAAGTGTGGCTTTTTTTAAGTTGTCAGAGATTTTGCCATTGCTATAAAATGAATTTATTATAAGTTTTTTTTTTTTTTACATTAAGCAGATGTAATAATTATGAAGGGTGCCGTAAATCATAAATATAGTACGTATGTTTTTATATATCCTGTATTTGCTCTAAATTTAATTTCTTTTTACTTCCTCCTGTAAAACTGGTTATAAACATAAAACTAAAGTACACTTTGAATTTATTGTGTTTGTCTCTCTGTCTGTCTGACAGAGACACAAACACAGACACACATCTAAACACACTCACAGTAAGATAGGATGATTTCTCGCTTGTATTCATAAAGCATACCATCATGATAACAAGTAAATTGTGTCATTTATGGATAAAGGCATGCAGCATGCGGGAGAAATTCAGTGGCTTTTGTGAAGACTTTGGATTCTCTTGATTGTTCATCTCCCTCATGATGTGATTAAGATATTACAGTGATATTTGAACCCATTCATGCAGGGTTGCTTGATCTCTCTTTGAAATTTAAAGCTCTTAGGTGCACTTGTTCCTCTTGTGTACTACTGTATTTGCCCACTCCCCTGTTATCACAGAACCATCTTATCTTCACGGGTATTTAAGAGAATAAGGGTGAAGTAATAACAAACAAAGCAGAGAGGAAGTTGGATCTAAATCCCAAAGAAGGATGCAGACTACGATAATTACACCATCAAAAGCCCTTTACATAGGATTTAGACCAAATTACTGTTATTTCATCATTGTATTTAAAAATTCAATATAGCAGATACATAGAATAATGTAAGACAACTTAAAGAAAACAGGTTTGAAGTTTGTAAGCTGCCTTACTGTTTGTGATCACATAGACATCATAATAACCAGAAATAGAAAGCATGTAACCAGATGTGAATAACCGAAACTTATACTTAGCGTTGTAGGTCCCCAGAGCCAGCTAATGATGACAGGAACCTGCCTGCCCAGGCCAAACATTGTCCACCAACTGGCTCACATGGCGCCCAACTCAGCATCCACACCTGTAGCTGACGGGCCCATGTGAAGAGTCTTCCTGCTGGTTTTTCAAGCTGAGCCCTAGGATCCCCAGGAGCTAAGCCTCAACCACCAGGCACTCCCTTCGCAGGCCTGGCTCTAGGAGGACGGGTGGGGAATTATGTTCCCAAAGGACCACATAAGTAACTATGATTGTATGATTGTATAATTTGTTGAACTCAATTGTTCCAAAAACATATTGGATAACAAACTTGAAATGAGTTTTATCGGCTGTTAGTAATAAAAAAATGCAACATGCTACACTGACAAAGGAAATTGAACACTAAAAACGCTGGGTTATTTTCATAACTCAGCTGCTGGGTAAAAGCTGTTGGGTCATATGTTGGGATAGTTTGACTAAATATTGGTTCAAAAGTTGTGACTTAGGAGTTGGGTTGGCGATGTGCCGGGTTATTTAATTAAGGTCACAGGTTGACTAATTCTGTTGGGTCATATGTTGGGTAGCTTTGATCAGATACTGGGTCAAAAGTTTACCCAATTGATTGGGTTGAAGACCAGCCTCAGAAGCATCCACATCACTCTTCACACACTGCCGTTTTCAGCTAGCCTGTCATCTGATCAGAAATCCCTGCACTTCTCCTCTACTCCGAAATTAAACAAAACACAGCAAGTAAAAGTGAACTCTAACAGTTTAAAAGTGATGAAGTTATTTTGCTTAATTACAAATTATGGTTTATTCTAAGGCTGCATGGTAGAGCAGTTGGTAGCACTGTTCACAACCTTGCAGCAAGAAGGTTCAAAGATTTGAATCCCGGCCTGGGATCTTTCTGCATGGAGTTTGCATGTTCTCCCAGTGCATGCATGTTTTCTGCATGTGTGTGTGTGTGTGTGTGTGTGTATATGCCGGCATGTGTGCGTGTGTGAACATGTTTGTCCTGTGTTTGTCAGTGTAGAATGTTGCCCTGTAATAGACTGGTGACCTGTCCAGGTTGTACCCCCTCTCTCACCCAATGACATCTGGAGACAGGCACCAGCACAGTGACACTGCAAGGACAGGCTGGTTTATTCTAGAATTTAACTGACCTATGAAAGGCCTTTTAATGGTAAACACCAGCTCATCCTTTGGGGGAGAAACTATAGTTATATCTACTAAGAAAAAAATGCCTAATATTGTATAACTATAGAATATAACATTGCTTCCTGTCGAAGAAGGATTTTTGCGTCGGACCAAAGTGTAGACAAGAGCTCGGTAGCCGCATCATAGTTTATTCACCAAAGGCAAAAACGTAACAAAACACTGCAGGTATAAATCAAAGTCAAAATCCAAAACTTACAAAACACTGTCGGTACTAATGGCAAAAATGTAGCATAAGTCTCCAAGCGAAGCATAAACAAAGCGTAGTCATAGTAAGGAAAGGGGTAGTGACAAACACAGGAACCAGCAACGAACAGAGACACCAAACCAACTAATATATTGGGGAAAGACAAAGGCAGGTAATCAAGGGAACTGAGAACAGGTGCGACAAGGAGGCAGGGAAGCAGCAGGAACAGGTGAAACAAATACAAAGGCTGAGGAAGAGTGAAAGGACTAAACAAACAACAGAAAACACAAACTAAGCAAGAGAATAAATCAGAGGAGGAAATAAAGAACTAGAATAACTATGAACTAAAGTAAACAAAGAAACTAGAGGAGTCCGAAACACAAAACACAAAACAACCCACCCAGGGTGGGCGGAGGGAGGCCTTGGGAGGAGGGCCAGAGTCCAAAACAAAAATAACTCCCAATAAACAAAAACAACAAAACCAAAGTCCATAATCTCACGGACGAAAACAAAATCCAGGAGGCCGATGATCAGGGGGCCTGCGACGACGAAGTAGCCAGCGAAGTGGTCGATGGTCTGGAGGCCGGCAGCGTCGAAGCCAGTGGCGAAGAAGCCGGTGTTCTGGAGGCCTGCAGCGACGTAGCCAACGAAGAGGCAGGCGCCTCGGAGGCCAGCGGCGAGGAAGCAGGCTGCCTGGAGTCTGGCTGTGGAGATGCCAGGCAAACCCATGAAGCGAGGAGTCAGGCAATCTACAACGTGGCGAGATCCGCAGAGACTTGGACCTGGCGTCCGGCTTGGACCCAGGCAGAAACCCTGAAGACTTGGACCTGGCGTCCGGTGTGTACCCAGGCTTAGAGTCGAGCTGCAGTGTGTCAGGCAAAGAGTCGGGCTGCAGTGCGTCAGGCAAAGAGTCAGTGGTACCTGGAACATAGTCAGTCAGTATTTCCAGTAGCACCCCCCCAGAGGAAACTGAGCAGGTGCTCTGGACCAGGTTGTGAAGGTAACCAGACCACGGGCTCCTCCGAAGCATGGTGTGAAAGTGAAGGCAGCCCGCCCACAGGCTCCTCCGTGTCGTGACGAGGCTCTGTAGACCCAGCAGCGGCCGGCTGAGGCTCTGTAGACCCGGCGGCGGCCGGCTGAGGCTCTGTAGACCCGGCGGCGGCTGGCTGAGGCTCTGGCGGCTTGGCTGCATGCTGTGAGTCCAGCGGCTTGGTTAAGTACTGTGAGTCCAGAGGCTTGGCTGACTTAACGGCCACGAGAAGAGGGTCGAAGGGACCTCCAGCGGAGAGTGGAGCTGGAGCGTCTAGCCATCCCACAGCAAGAAACTCAGCCTGAAGTAAAGAGTGCACTAGATCCAAATCCTCTGGGTGATCCATTAGATGGAGCACGAATTTACAACAACGATTCTTCATAAGTTTCCTCTTCAAACCCTCCAGCCTGGCTTCAATCCAACTCGGGGCTGGAGGCTGCACCGGCGGGTGGAGAACAGCAGAGGGCATGACGAGCTCAGGTGCTGCTGCTGCTGTGGGCGTGGAACGCTTGTGGCGAGAACAACGTCGCTTGGAGGAGGATCGTGATGGTCAGCAGCGGTTCCGACCTGGCTCGAAATCCACATCAGCCCAGTCGGCCTCACCGAAGAACGCTTCTATCTTCTCCAGCAATAGAGGTGAGGGCGAAAGTTCCACCTCCTCACCGTACATAGTCCTTAGCGTCTCCACTTGCTGCTTTACCCATAGCTTCAGCTCTGTGACTTTGTCCGCTTGGTCCTCATGGCTGGTTCCTAATGTCAAAGAAGGATTTTGGGTCGGACCAAAGTGCAGACAAGAGCGCGGTAGCCGCATCATAGTTTATTTACCAAAGGCAAAAACGTAACAAAACACTGCAGGTATAAATCAAAGTCAAAATCCAAAACTTACAAAACACTGTAGGTACTAATGGCAAAAACGTAGCATAAGTCTCCAAGCGAAGCATAAACAAAGCATAGTCATAGTAGGGGAAGCGGTAGTGACAAACACAGGAACCAGCAACGAACAGAGACACCAAACCAACTAATATACTGGGGAAAGACAAAGGCAGGTAATCAAGGGAACTGAGAACAGGTGCGACAAGGAGGCAGGGAAGCAGCAGGAACAGGTGAAACAAAGGCTGAGGAAGAGTGAAAGGACTAAACAAACAACAGAAAACACAAACTAAGCAAGAGAATAAATCAGAGGAGGAAATAAAGAACTAGAATAACTATGAACTAAAGTAAACAAAGAAACTAGAAGAGAACATAGAAACAACAACCTAAGAAATAAACAAAGAACCATAAGGAGAATCTAAATTACAAAATAAACCATCACAAGAACCCACAAAGTCCAAAATGTCACTCCATGACACTTCCATCACCCAATGTTACCTCAGTATCTTTGGCACTATCGTCTGTGTGAGGTAAGGGCCTCTACTGCAGTGAGTCTCCAGACTAATCATGCAATGATCATATATTGTGCAACTCTTACATAGAAGTCTATATTGTTAAAAAGTTGTAAATTTGCATCAGTTTTTCTTTAAAATAAAAGCAATGTGTGTAGAATAGTTAATGCATGTTAAATTTTGGATTTCCCATTGTCCAAAATGAAACATCTAAAAGGCTGGATGTGAAACAGGGAGCAATAAAATGCCTAGGCCTGTTCAGGAGAGTGCCTTGATCTTCCAGAGACTAGAGAGTTTGTCAGTTTCTTGTCTTCTTTCAGCAAGCTCCTCAAATCACTCTCTGCCTCAAACAAAAATGTTCAAGGATCTTGCTGTCTTGTTCATGAATCGTGGCAGGATTGAGCCTGAGATGGAGACATCAATCAAAGCCTTGTCCGGAGTAATGCAACCATTGCTCTGGTCTGTCATGGTAAAGAAAGTGCAGAGCCAAAAAAGCAAACGTTCCAACCCTCACCCATGGTCATGAGATACCGGATAATGATCAGAAGAACCCTAAAACAAATTAAACGAGCTTCCTACATATGTTAACTGTACTAAGCTTTAGAGATAAGATGAGAAGCTCTGTCATCCCCACGGAGCTCTGATTACAGCTGCTGTTCCTCTGCCACAGAAAAGGGAATCAGCTGAGGTTTAGGACTACTGATGAAGATGCCTCCTGGGCTTTAAAGGCTTTCTGAGCACAGCCCACTGGGTGGAGACCCTGGGCAAGACCCAGAACTCTTTGGAGGGAGTGCGCACTGATCAGGTATCCCATTATAAGCACTGATAGGTGAAGCGAATAATACTGATTATCTCTTTCTCATTGCAGGTGTTGGTGGGTCCACCAGGTTAATTTGCTAGAATCAGAAAAAAAGGGCAAGCATAGGGATTTGAGCTGATTTAATGAAGGCCAAATTGTTAGGGCTAGGTCATAGGATCAGAGCATCTCCAAAACTGCAACTCTTGTGGTGGTGAAAGGAAGGAACAATAGCGAACCTGTGACAAGGTCATAGTGGCCTAAGACTTACTGATGCATGTTTAGAGTGAAGCCTGATGGCCTTTGTCTAGGCAAACAGATCGGCTGCTGTAGCCTAAATTGCTGCTCAAATATCCTGCAGGAATCCCCTTTCAGTAGAATAATGAGCACTCTACCCAATCTTGGATAAGCAGAAAAATGTATATATGCGGTCATTCACTGGGGTCACTCAGTCTTTGTGAAGTTGAAATGTTTCTGTGTCCTCCTTTTGGATCTGAAAATCAATTGAAGGTGTTTGAGAAGTATTTAAATGTTGAGTTAATCAATTTCATTGTAGAAATATAGGATGTTTCTAAGGCGTGGTAAAGGAACAGAAGGTTGAAATGTGTTTTTGTTGAAATGTGAAGTAAATTAGCATTGTTTCAATCTGGTATGTAAAGCCAAATCATCAAACTCACGGTATCATGCAAGACTGCCAAGACCCAGAAAAGATGAAACCAGAGTTAATTTTTATTTTAATTTTTTTCATGTCAACAATTTGTGGCACTTTGGTAATGCAAATATTAACAATGCCACCGTATATCTAAAGAAATCTCACATTAATCATTTTTCTCAATTCTCAAGAAAATTGCAAGCATTTCTCAAGAACTTAAACCATTCAATCTTGTGAAACTGAATTTTTTTTTTTTTTTCATCTGTTGCTGGCCTTCACCATTCTACTGCAAATCTTCAAAAGGGACATTAATACACATTTAACGAAAACAGTTTTTTAGTCTTTTCATTGGTTTTATTGTAAAGCAATACTTAGGAGTTTGAAAACTAAAGATGTGACAGGAGGCAAATGGTAGACAACTTCTAGGAAAGGATCCAAGATGGCATCTAATCCACAATGTAGTATTGTAACATGGATGCTTTGAAACTTCTAATCCAGCAGCATCCACTAAAGAGAAACAATAAAAGAAGAATTTTTTTTGTAATCACACAAATATTGGTTATGATAATAAATGCAACTTATCTGACTTTCAGATGTGGTGGCCCGGTAGGAGCAACTTGCAACATTCAGAAAGATACAGATCAAAGTGTTACGCTGAACCGAGAATTTGTATGTGCGTGCATGTGTATTTATGTGAGATAATGGAAATCCTTTGATTCCCAAGAGTGATTTGGTTCCAGCTTTCTGGTGCATTATTCACTCGTTGGCCTCCCGTATAGGACTTTGATGAGGATCCAGAAGAGAAGACCCTTATTGCCTGCACTTACTGTGTCAATATTGAAATTGTTTTGGAGACTTCCCCCTCGTCTCATCATATTCTCTTCCAGTCATGCAGGCGGTCTTTCATCTATCTCTGCTATCTGCTTCCGTAGCATGCGAGTGTTGAGATCACCAAGCCGGCAGACCACCACTTCTTACTGCTGGTGGAAGCACTTTATCTGCCAGATCAGTCTTGATGACGCCCAGTGTTCACTCTCACTGACATATGCAGGATAAGAAGATCAGTGTTGAGTGAACACAAAACCTTTATAACACATTAAACAATTAAAAGCAAGTAAAGCAAGAGTAAAACAAAAGCAGTTTCTGCTCAGTTAAAAGACCGACCTATTTTTTCAGACTTGCTCTGTTATGATCAGTTTTTTAAATTTTTTGAGAAAGTAGCACAATTTCTTCAGGCCTTAATGAAATATCTGCAGCATACTTTAGTAGAACCATGTCTTTCCCCCCTTTTGTCACAGCAGCCAGTTTCAAAGGGCAGCCTAGGACTATCCACACTAATCCAGGGGCAAAAATCACAAAACAAATCCTCACTTCTTCTAAAAAGAAGGCATTATCTGGTGCTGAGGGTCATTTTTCAGGCTGTGCCTTCAAAAGCAGCTGATTAAAAATTAAGGCCTAAGAGGTGCAAGATCAAAGGAACACATTTCCCTGTAATCCTGGATCTTTGTAATCTGGTGGCTGTGTTTCACCATCGCTTGACGTTTATTTACTGTATGAAAAAAAATGGTGCCATCAATTATGGGGCTGCTAGTGCTATTGTTTACTTTTGCCAATCCCTAAGAGCCAGGACTCGCTTTGAGAGATATAGATATCCCCTCTCCTCTATTTACTCACCACAGTCCAAGGTGTGTTGTCTTGCTTACCCTTGGCTTTGGGTTGGGGGCAGTCTGGCTGCTTTGGGGTCTGTGATGTAGGCTCAGAGATTATCAGGGATAGAGTTTTTGCAGCTCACAGGTTTTGAATGTTTGTTCAGTGTTGAGATGTGGAAACAGAAACATCCTTGTCTATCAACTAGCAACAGTGGTAGCATGACTAGCTTAATCAAGACTTTCTTAGACATTCTTAGATGTTTTTCCTGATTATTCATTTTGACAAAGTATCAGATTTTTTATGTTTCTTTGCAATTAAAATAATTTTGTTTTGGTGTTTCTTTGGCAAATCACAAAAGTTATTCTGTTTTTCACTTTGTCAAGCACAACAATTTAACATTCAGGGTCCTGTCATGTTATACGTTGAGAGTAGAACCAAAATGCAGACAGGAAAATGGAATAAGCATGGTGGAGGTTTATTTAATAGAGAATTTACAGATGCTGCACGAGGAGAACAAGACGTGGACTTCGGGCAGAGTAACGCGGGGCACCAGAAATGAACAGAAACAACCAGATAGCTCATATACAAAGGAAAGGGTGGAGAATGACATTGGATGCAAGCGAGCTAATCAGGGCGATTTGGAACAGCTGTGGCAGAGAGTAACACAGGGAAATCAAAGAAAGGTGAATAATTAACACAGAACACAAGAAATAAGTAAGAAACCAAACGTAAAGAAATGAGCCAATATGGCAACATCATTCTGAAAATAATGAACACAGAGAAATGAACTATTTATGGCAAGACCTTTCGAAACATTAATAAAGAACTCAGAAGTGATCGAAACATAAATTAAAACGGAAAAACCCAAGGATCATAACAGGCCCAGGTATACTGCACATCTCTCGCATTAACATTAGAATTAAAGATAATCTTTGGGAATTAAAAAAAAAAATCCACCCGCTCCATTGAGTTTGAGTCGTTTTTTGTTCCACTAAAACAGAAATTTTTAGATTAGAAAACAAATGGGCCTTATACCTTTAGGTCTAATTTTTAGTAATGTAAACTTTTTGCACTGTGTTTTAATCACACAGTTACTATCGGACTTCTTTTCAAGGTAATTTTTTATTATTATCTCTGACAGTTGTGAAATTTCACTTCTTATTTTTCCTTCTCACTGATCTGTAAGACAGAACCATAAAAGTGACGCAACCAAAAAAAAAACACCTTTGGCTCTGCTAACTGAAGAGTAATCCAAACAAAAATCACAACATCCTGGTTTCAGATCTTTTCTCTGATCCATGTAGCATGTCATCTGTGTCTCTTTAAATTATATCAAAAACTGTTACTTTCTGTGATATAAAACAGTCCGTAGCAGAGACAGATCAAAAGATGCCGGAGTTTGAAGTCAGTCTCTGGACTGGAGTCAGATATGGTGCTCCTATTGTCTCCTCGTGTTCCTTCACTGTGAAACTTGGTCACAGATGGTAAAGTGCTGACGAAGAATCAGTGCTGAACTTTAAAGGTAGGCGGATCAAAGATATTGTTCCATGTGAAATAAGTGGACGAAGGATTCATCATTTAGAGTCTCCTACTACAGGGGTTTCTATGTTAAGGTCTATAAGCATTGACTCGTGAAAATAGTGTTTTCACTAATTCTGTCAATATAAGTAGTGTAATATGAAATTTGAGTTTTAAACAGGAAACAGTTTTTTTTACCAGGTTAACCCAACAACATTATGACATTATGTTGACATTTACTATCTCGCATAGAAAAAATTTACATTATAAAAAGTCAAGCAATTTTTCTAATAATGTAGAAAAATCCAGGCTTCGAGTACATTCATTGAGTGGAGAAACATCCCATATTAAGAAATAACTGTATAAAAAACCCACAAATATCAACACCCATAAAAATTGTCAGAAATGTAAATTATAATTGTGTGAACGCATCAGGATGCCTAGAGCCTTTTAATTAAGTAACTAGTAATCTATAACTTCCTTTTACCCTGGGTCAAAATTCTTCTTCTTCTTATTCTTCATACTGAGCCCCATTTCTCTTAGCCGCTCTTCAAAATGGGAAAAGCAGGAGATATTCGATTTTAGTAAGGTATATTAATCCTTTTAAGTAATAAAGATCAATAACTAGTGTAGACAAAGGCCCTAGATAAATGGCTACAGTCAGAGCAATTATGTTTAAAACATCTAGAAAGGTGATACACAATGCTTTACAAGGATACATATTTGTCTTACCACCATGGACAGTGAGCAGGATGGCATGCAGGCTAAACAAATCTCCAAAGCTCATTAGTAGAGAGCTGCAGCAACCAGTGGCATCTTGGACTGACAAAGTCACCATAACAAATATTATATGTTATATGAGTGCCAATCTGTTGTTTGGGAGGTCTGTAAGACAACAACGATTTCTGTCCTGCCACCAGAAATGTTTAATAAAGAGTTCTACTGGGACTTTAACTGGAAAGTGTGCTATGCTTAGATGAGAATAAGGTTTAGATTTGTGGTAGGAAATGCTCCAAGTGGGTTGGAGCTAAAACAAAAGATAAATACATGGAAAGCACCTCATGTCTGCTGCCAAGTATCATGGAAAATCTGTGATGTCGTGGGTCGATTCTCTTCCAAAGGCTGTGTGAACCTTGTTAATGTACATGGCATCATGACCTCCACAAACATTTACAGAAAATTGATAATCATTTGGTGTTTCGCCAGGACAATGATCCAAAACATGCAGAAAATCAGCTCAGAAATGGTTCATTAAACTTTCATGGCCATCTCAGTCTCCAGATTAAATTTTTAGAGAAACATGTAGGGTGAGCAAAGAAAAGCATGAGGATGGAACCAGGACTCTAAAAGATCTAGACGTTGTGCGAAAAGAAATGTCCAAAGATCCCTCTCCCTGTATGGTCCAACCTTTTAAAATGTTATAGTAGAAGACTATATGCTGTCCTGCTAACTAAAGGAGGTTAGAGCTCAGTCTTATAGATCCAGGGGGGTCATTTCACCTCCGACAGCCAAGCCAGGTCAAAAACTTTTACTTGGTGGTGACTAGACTTTAGCTGCGTATCAGGGGCAGGGCATGAAACACTTGGGCTATTTTGTGTACTTCTACCTTCGCAATATGTACCAGGAGGAGAGTTAGCCCTGCTGCTGCTCGCAGGAGAGGAAGTGATGTCATCAAAACTAAAGTTGGCGCTTTTTAAAACCGCAGCTTGCCTGCTTTCTAGGTTTTAGTGGCATGTTTTTTTGTCCGCTGTCAGGAGCTTGTGTTCACCTGCATATGAGCACAGTCACTAAGTGTGTCAGCGTCAGTGTTGGTGACACAGAGTATGAGTGTGTTTTTGTCCAGCTTTTGTCAAGTTTGGCCACTGAAAGTAGAGTATCGACGACACAGGAACAGAAAACCTTCACGACGTGATCTGTTCAAACGAATGACATTAACTGTTAAAACATACTATTACTATATGTCGTGATCCTCTTGGTGTACCAGGGACTACTGACGTCATTACGCACTGGTGCGTGCAATGCTGTGTTCATGTGTGGCATGGAAAATCCCCCTCTCTTCGCCTCCCTCTGTGTCACAGTGATGCGTTTAGGTACCGAAACATGGTACCGTTTGATTTTACGTGAATCGGTACTCAGTAGTACCAACGGAATTTGGTCGGTACCTATAAAAGCACCGAATTTGGTACCCATGCCTATACAAAATATTAGCACAGCACGTGTGGCACCTGTGGCACTGTTGCGATCAATTATTTTTGAATGTAGGATGTTTTTGCCACTGAATAGATGTTCTCCAAATTAAAGGCTGGATTTTTCTAAATGTTTTAGTGTGACATTATATCATAAAATCATAACCAGCAGAGAGCTAGTGTGCATATTCACAATTATGTCATTGATTTGCTCCTGAAACACTGAAAAAATAAATAATGACATTTGTCTGAGGTCTTCAAGCTTATCAGCTATGGCAGATAGTCATGGTTGTTCTTTGGCAATATTAAAAATAAGCTATTTAGCTTGTTAAAAACCAGGTTGCAAAGTTATTTCCTCAAAAACAAAAAAATGAACAAGAGGATGAAATCAGTTCAGCAACAAATCTAAACAAAACAGTAACACAGAAGGTTACAGGTGAGTGTTTATGGGACGCTTCATTACTTTGCCTCTGGAAAAGCAAAGTTATGCAATACTGATGAAGTTGGAAATTGGAAAGGCTTAAAGTCATTAATCAAACTAAAGGGTACTATTCAGTCAGATTTGCAGGCAGTGATTTGCTATTCGAGTATACAGTTGGTTTTTCCTTAGTTTTGTTTTAACTAATAAATGAAAAACATACGGTGCCTTGCAAAAGTACTCAAAATCTTTTTCACAGTTTGTCACGCTACAGCCACAAACTTCAATTCAATTCAGTTTATTTATATAGCACCAATTCACAACACATGTCGTCTCAAGGCACTTCATAAAAGTCAGGTACATACATTCCAATTAATCCTAATCATTGAACAGTGCAGTCAGATTCAGTTTCAAATTGGATAAAAAGTTTTTCTGTCTAAGGAAACCCAGCAGATTGCATCCAGTCAGTGACTTGCGGCATTCACTCCTCCTGGACGAGCATGTAGAGACTTCACAATGTTTTGTTGAGATTTCATGTAATAAACCACCACAAAATGCATAATGTCGAAGTCAATGGTAAAGGATTTAGGAGTTCAATATTTTAATAAATAAGCTGTTACCTCTAAAGAAAATTCATCATTACTTTTTGTTAGTGTATCACACAAAATCCCAATAAAATAAAAGTCTTTGGTTGAATATGACAAAATGTGGAAAGGTTCCTGAGGTATAAATACTTCTGGTTTCTGTAAAACATAATTTGTTTTAAAAATATAAATATCCTTACATAGATACATCCGATTAACAGAATAACCCACACATTGTTCCCATGTCTTTGAAACACTTGCTGTTTAGGGGGTCTCCTCCCGGTCAAGATCTTTTCCAAATGTGGCCCCTGGTCTTTACAGATAATGATAATAAAATCCACATTAACTCATCCCTAATCAACCAGACCTAAATCAAGCTGCACTCTTGTTTAATCAAATACCCCCAATCAGTGCTTCCCAGGTTGTAACTTTGATAAGAAGGAGGTAAATCTTGTCAGCTCTGTGCTGTATCATCTGTAGGTGGTCTAATCATCTCAGCTCCTCCACTGGACTCATCTTAACCAATTTTTAGGGGGACTTCAGTTTAGTTTGTTTTACGTACACCCAGATACACACAGATACACATCCCACATATGTGGTGCTGCTGATCCAAGAAGACAAATCAGAAAAGCCTCGGGGGCTCAGCCTGGCAGACCAAAGGGATGAAGTCATCCGACAGAATCTCATTTTCCCTAAAATTGCACCTCTGATCAGTGCAGCCTTTCCTGCAACAATTACAATGACCCCAAGTCCTCATTAGTAAATAGTGTGTAGGAGGGAAAAAAAAGGGACAAAGACAGCTTGCTTTATGAAGAGCAGGATGTTTTATTAAAGAGGATTGCTTTGGTTTTACATTGCTTCTCGGTATTCCCCGTCATCTCTTAAGGCTTCTTCTCAACATCTCATTTTGATTAGAGAAATTCAGCATTATGTGCAGCTAGTTTGATAATGAGAATGCTTGGTTAATGCAGAGGTCATGATAAGTTCCCCGCAAGAAGTCACTTAGAATTTTTAACAAATCAAGAGACAAATTAAATGTATAAATCCAGAATTAGGGATCTACATATAAACCTGAAACTGAATCTTTTTAAAGATCTCAACTTAAAGTACAAATTTCACCAGAAAACCTGAAAATCTTAAAAGCATAAAGAATAAATAAATAAATCAAAGTCTGAAATTACATTGTTTTTTTAAGTAATTTTAAAGCAAAAGAACCTTTTGTGTTTCACCTATTAAAGTAGGAATGCACTACCATATATGGATGATGATGTAGTGTCTCTTAACAGCACAGTTTGAAAAGCTCTCTGATGACCTGCCTGTGTTTGGGCGGAAGAGGCTAAGGCAGAGGACGCCAATACAGGTGGTGGTGGAGGCGGCTGAAATGGTGGCTGTGATGGAAGTGGCTCCTGAAAAAAATCTTCCACAGGCAGGTCATGGCGCTCTCATCATAATCAAAGAACAAGATCTTTTAACCAGGAATATGTCGAATGAGTGCCCAGTTACTAGAGACAGAAAAAGGAGTTAGCATCCATGTAGGAAACATGAGTGAACTCTGTGTAAGTTATCATAGGTGGGGGATGGATTTTTTCTCATACATAATTATCAAATATTTGGAATCTTAGATTTAAAAGAGGAAACAACCCAAAACATGAGGGAAGAAAACACAACACACTTGATTTTACAGCTGCTACTGATATTTCAAGCAGGTAGTCAACAGTCAGACCACCTCAGCAGCTAGAGGTCTTATTTATAAGCATTAGGCTTTTTTCCACATCGCTACCTAATAAGTATTCTGGTGATGCCATTGTTGAGAGAAATGGGAGAGCCAACCCACCTTAGGCATCAGAGTAACAATGCTTGTCAGTACAGGACCAGAAATTGCAACGTCTTCTCAAATTCTGTTTTGAATTTGTGTTTTCTCCATGTCACCATGACCGGCGGTTTGCTTTTCGTGCGAGGAAAGAGACGAGGCTCAGGATGCAGTTTGAGATGGCGTTTATTCCAAACAGCCGATCACATGTTCAACACACCTGTAGTGATTACAGAAGCTGGCTTTCTACCTTAAGGTAGTTCCAACTCATACCAGTTGAAGGGGTGACAAAATAAAACAAGAAACAATACACAATAATTCACCCCACCGAACACAAACAATAAATAATATTAATACACATACATGCAAATCATGAGACTAAACTAATCTACAATCAATCTAACTAACTTAATCTAACTCTGCAGAGCATTTCCCTTCCTAGTTGATAATGGTATGCTCCACTCCACCCAGGAGACACACCTGTCGTGAGACTCAACAATTAACGTGACATTTCCCCACATTCCCCCTGTCACAGAAAGATGGCCAGTCCCCCTGCCTGAAAGAATGTATTAACTAAATGTCCCTATAAATGAAATGAACTAAACAAACAGCATTTAGTCTATACATACATAATATCACTAAATAGTATCAATGAATAACATCAATAATCAATTATAGGGATGGAGCTCCTAATCTCCATCACACTTCATATGCTATCATTAGCCCCTAATCTAATTCTCCCCCCTTTACTTAGTACAATAGTTGCTCAATCTTCATACATCCTAGACAACGAATCAGTGACAAGGTTAGACTTTCCTGCCCGGTACTGCACTGTGAAGTCAAAAGGCTGTAATGACAGATACCACCTTGCAATATGCATATTGGAGTCTCTCATTTGGTGCAACCATTTCAGCACCCTATGATCTGTTTCAACGGTAAAATGGCACCCCAACAAATAGTACCGTAATGACTCCACAGCCCACTTAACTGCAAGGCATTCTTTTTCAACTGTGGAATACCTAGTCTCTCGGTCTTGAAGCTTCCTGCTGAGAAAAGCAATAGGATGCTTCTCCCCATCAATGTCCTGGATCAGCACTGCACCCAGGACTATTCCAGAGGCATCAGTTTGCAATAGAAAAGGGCCATCAAAGTCTGGACTGTAAAGAACAGTCACTGGAGATTGCAGACTTCAAGTCCTTGAAAGCTTTGTCACATTCCTCAGTCCACTTGACCTTATTTGGCGCAGAGGCCTTTGTTAAATCGGTTAGAACAGCCGCCCTCTCTGCAAAATAGGGAATGAACTTGCTATACCACCCCACTAACCCCACAAAAGCATGGACCTTCCTTTTGGTTGTAGGTATGGGGTATGCCCTAACAGCTTCCACTTTCCCCACTTGAGGTCTAACCTGTCCATCTCCCACCACATAGCCCAAGTAATCTACCTGCCTCTGAGCCAACTTACACTTGTGGGGGTTAATGGTAAGGCCTGCGGATTGGATAAGCTGTAAAACCTGCTGCAAATGATGAACATGCTCCTCACACGTCTGGCTGAAAATCACCACGTCATCCAAATATGCCGCTGCAAAGTCAGATGCCTCCCTCAGCACCTGGTCCATGAGGCGCTGAAATGTAGCTGGGCCAAAGGGCATCACCTTAAACTGGAACACCCCATTAGGTGTTTTAAACGCAGTCAACTCCTTTGCTTCTGATACCAGGGCCAGTTGCCAGTAGCCCTTGCTGAGATCTAGTGTGGTGATAAAGTTACACTTCCCAACTTTCTCCAAAAGTTCATCAATGCGGGGCATTGGATAGGGGTCAAATTTAGAGACACTGTTAAGATATCTAAAATCAATACAAAATATTAAAGTGCCATCCTTTTTCGGTACTAGCACTACTGGACTGCACCATTCACTCACTGAGGGTTCAATAATCCCCAGCTCCAACATAAACTGTATCTCATTCTGGAGTTGTGGGACAAGACGCTCTGGAACCCTGTAGAACTTCCTACGAGGTGCAGCACCATCTCTAAGGTGAAACCGGTGTTGTATCAGGCTGGTAAACCCGGGTTTTTCCTGAAACAACTCTGGATCCAAAAGTGGCTTTATGTCCTGCTGCTGAGACGGCTGGAGATGAGAGAGAGAAATTGAGACTGGTACCGAGCTACGGGTTGGAAAGAATAGCTCCTCTTCATCATCCACCACCCGCACAAAGAGTTGGGGCAAAACAGTCTGTGCACGCTCCTCACTCTGCAGTGGATCCTGTTGAGATAACTGTGACGCAGATGACATAAGAAACTGTTGTGGTGATCTGTGATATTGCTTCAGAAGATTAACATGGAAGGTTTGATATTTCTTCTTCCTCTCAGGCATATGCAGTTCATAATTAAGCTTCCCCACACATTGTGTGACCTCATACGGGCCCTGCCATTTCGCAAGAAGCTTATTGTCACAAGTAGGGAGCAACAACAATACCTGCTGTCCAGGACAAAAACTCCTCTCCCTAGCCTTATTATCATACCAGGTTTTTTGTTTAGTTTGAGCAGTCTCCATGTGCTGACGTACCAACACAGCCATTTGTTCAAGTTTTTCTCTCATTTTGATCACATAGGCCACCACATTCTCACCCGATGGACTTGGGCTCTCTCATTGTTCTTTAAGAAGGTCCAACGGCCCTCTCACCTGTCGTCCGTACAGCAACTCAAATGGAGAAAATCCAGTGGATGCCTGTGGAACTTCTCGATATGCAAAAAGCATATAGGGCAGCCATTTGTCCCAGTCTGTGCCAGTCTCTGACACAAACTTGCTTAGCATGCTCTTCAGTGTTTAATTGAAGCGTTCCACCAGCCCATATGTCTGGGGATGGTAAGGGGTGGTGTTTATCCCCTTTATTCCTAATAACTGATAGACCTGCTTTAACAGTTTTGACCGGAAATTAGTCCCACAGTCAGTAAGGATCTCTTTAGGGATGCCTACTCGTGACCACAACTATAGCAAACAACTAGCTACCTGTTTAGCCTTCACAGATCTCAAAGGAAAAGCCTCAGGGTACCTAGTAGCATAGTCACAGATACCTAGGATGTAGCGGTTACCGGAGGAGCTTTTCTCCAGGGGACCTACCACATCCATTCCTATCCGTTCAAATGGTGTTTCTATGATAGGCAATGGCTGTAGAGGAGCTCTAGAAACACCGTTATTTGTAGTCAACTGACATGTGTGACAAGAAGAGCAGAACTGTTGTACTTGTGTATACATGCCTGGCCACACAAACCGTCTTGCTATTCTTTGGAGAGATTTCTGAAACCCAAGGTGCCCCGCCCAGGGAACTGAATGACCGAGTTCCATCACTTTTCCCCTCCACTGCTGGGGCAAAGAAATGGCTTCCGATTCACCCTTAACCTGATAAAGTACACCATTCCTCACCGCATAAGTTGCATCTTCTAAAGCATTTATTTTCCCTTGCATCTTCCCCTCAACTTCAGTGACCTTGTCAAACCATGATTTTAATGTTGGGTCGGATCTCTGATAGGCAGAAACATCTAAGGGAATATCAAAGTCAAACAAAGAGCAGCTTTTCGTCTTTTCACCCACTTCCCTTCTGACCGTACCCCTAAACCTTTCCCTTCTCCTCTCAGCTCTGGATTTAAAGGGCTTTCCCCGGCCCACCTCCAGCTCCACATCATAGAATGGTAATTCTTGAAGTGGATTCCGTGCCTTCTGGGCTCTAGTAGTAACCAAGCTACAGATTGGGGAAAAAGGTTCTGCTTCTGTCCTTGTAGGGACATGTTTCTGCAAAAGTGCAGTGTCTTGAGTCGTAACCTGTTGTTCCTTGTGGCTATTAGGGAGATTCAACAATTCAGCTTCTGCATTTGACACTAAACTAGTTAATGTGGGAACATCCAAACCCAAAATGACAGCATACGGCAGCCTTGGAGCCAATGCTACAGGTAATAAAAAGGTTTGACCTCCTACAGTTAAATACACCTCAGCTACTGGATACTCCATTTCGTCACCGTGAATACAACTTATTTTTGTTTTAACATCAGTCCAAAGCTCTCGTGGCACCAGGCTAGAAAGAACCACAGATTTTAAACTTCCTGTATCTAATAAAGCTATTTCACGTTGACCATTTATGAGCACCGGGACCGTGCGAGCAAGTTCCTGAACCGGAGATGGGGAAGATGGTCTCGGAACTGAACACAGAAGAGAGGGCTCACTCCTGGTAGTGGCAGGACATGTATACTGCGTATGACCTATCCTGTTACACTGAAAACACCTTACATCTGGTTTTGAGGGGGAATACTTCTTAGCAGGATTGGGTTTAGCTACAGAAAAAGACTTAGTAGTGGGAAAACTCCTAGTCTGACCCATAGCTCCACCCCTTTCACCCACGTCACACTTATTTCTTCCTATAGGGTAGTGATTACGCCCAAAGTTGGTTCTTCTCACTCCCGTCCTCGCTGACAGGAAAACTTTGGCCAAACTTGCAGCCTGCTCCGCAGACTTTGGAGCTCGTTCGCAGATCCACACCTCCAAGTCTGGATTCACCATCCTCAGAAACTGCTCCACAATCATTAATTCCAAAATGTCTTTCACTGATGACTTCTCCGGTTTGACCCACTTGTAGAACAAGTCCTTAAGTCGAATATAAAGTTTTTTTGGTGTCTTATCCTGATGCACATCCAGGGATCGAAACCTCCTTCTATAAGTGTCGACCGTGATCTCATATTTGGTCAAGATAGCTTCTTTCACCTTGTCATAAACATGAGAATGTGCAAGATCCATCAGCACATATGCACTATGTGCTTTCCCAGTCAGTAGTGGAACCAAACGAACTGCCCACTCTTCTTTAGGCCACTGACAGACCTTAGTCATCCTTTCAAATGTTGTTAGAAAGTGCTCCACATCATCATCAGAGGTCAGTGGAAGCAGCTTTGGCTCCCTCTGCCCAGCAGGTAGCTTGTAGGTCAGCTCACCTTGTCCGTCGTCATAGCCGTCTCCGTCACGATCATGAGTGTAAGGATCCTCCCCCACTCTGTCACCATCATACTGTCGTTCCTCTTTTAAGTCCTCCACATGCGCCTGGAGTTGTCGAAATTGATGTTGTAAACTCTTCCACCTCATCTCTTGACGCTCTGCTTCCTTCTCACTCTGCTGATCGCGAGCCGTTTGCGACTGCATCAAGGATTTGACAAGACTGGCCAGCTGATCCAGCTTGTCATCAGTGCTAGCCCCAGTAGCAGCTTCCGCCCCACTCGCGGCTGAAGTACTTTCTGGACTTCCCGATTCATTGTTTTTTTTTCCTCCTCTTGTCATCCTGGCCTTATTCTTCCTCCACAATCCCTCTCTTGACACCAACTTGTCACCATGACCGGCGGTTTGCTTTTCGTGCGAGGAAAGAGACGAGGCTCAGGATGCAGTTTGAGATGGCGTTTATTCCAAACTGCCGATCACATGTTCAACACACCTGTAGTGATTACAGAAGCTGGCTTTCTACCTTAAGGTAGTTCGAACTCATACCAGTTGAAGGGGTGACAAAATAAAACAAGAAACAATACACAATAATTCACCCCACCGAACACAAACAATAAATAATATTAATACACATTACATACATGCAAATCATGAGACTAAACTAATATACAATCAATCTAACTAACTTAATCTAATTCTGCAGAGCATTTCCCTTCCTAGTTGATAATGGTATGCTCCACTCCACCCAGGAGACACACCTGTCGTGAGACTCAACAATTAACGTGACATTTCCCCACATTCCCCCTGTCACAGAAAGATGGCCAGTCCCCCTGCTTGAAAGAATGTATTAACTAAATGTCCCTATAAATGAAATGAACTAAACAAACAGCATTTAGTCTATATACACATAATATCAATAAATAGTATCAATGAATAACATCAATAATCAATTACAGGGATGGAGCCCCTAATCTCCATCACACTTCATATGCTATCATTCCCCACTTCCATATATTATAGGCTGGCTGGACTTAAAGGAGACATATCATGCTTTTAAATCTTTCCTATTCACACCTAAATCATAAAGTGGAATTGTGGCACTAAATCCAATTACCTAGTGCCACAGAAACAAGACAAAAACACCAAAAACAATGCAAAACTCTTTATGTAATATAATATTCAAATCACTCAGTACGGTTCTGTCCTCAAGGAGCTAAAAGCAGCACACAGCACTAACATAAGCAGAAGGCACGATGCTACTATTACCAAAGCAATCACCAGGACGTCATATCAACACAATAAATTCATGTTTAGAATAAAGTTAGTTGTCAATTTAGCGTTATTTTCAGCTTACCGCTTTGCTGTGTCCGTCGTTTCCATAGAGATGAGGAACTAACCCCTTTATCAGCTGAAGTCTTTCAGCAAATCCTTCTAGATACTGGCAGAGGTTGCAGAAGGCACTTGTCCTTGAAACGAGGGTAATAGGAATTTCCTCACTGATGTGGGAACATTTCTGTCTTTTGTACTGTGTTTTGTATGTTTCTCAAATTCAGACATGAAACTGAATATACTTGAAAAGAAATGTTGAAAAATGACAAAATATCTCATTTAAGTTGTTTTTGCATCAGGATTATTATTTTCTTTATTTTCTACAGTAAGGACTTAAAGGACTCTTCAAAGGGATCATATTTCTATTTAACAAGGTTCGCAGCCTCTATCTTACAAGTCACCCAATAGGTCACCGTATTCCCTTCTCCTGTAAAATGCTTGTACTTAATGAATCTTTAAACTCCGTCATCTATAATAGGTGGACCTCCTGACTTTCAATCTACCTTCATTTGAAGGTAAACTTTTCATTTTAAAAAGACCTGCAAAGCATCAAAGGTGTTGTCTAACTCACATCTTGATTGCAGAAATATATGGCTCATAGGGCGAGTGTGAGGTGATCTGTTAGGATGGACAGTTTGGCTCTATAGAAACGTGGATGGGGCCCACTAAGCCAGAGCTGGAAACAGTTATAATTCACTCAGGGTGCTCCAGGCCAAACGGCTCCCACTTGAGTCAGAATGATCTATGAGTATCTGAGAGCCACACACACTTGTAAATGTACACTGCACTAATTGGTGCTGCAGCAGTTGGGGTGTTATATCATCATGTATGTCACCTGTTCTTTTTCTTTTTTTTTTTTGTTAAACAAGGTTAAAAGTGAAACACTCTAACCCTCTTCTAGTTTAGGTTTTCTGCTGACTGGTTGGATTGTTTTATTTTTCTACCAATATTAGAGGGCATGAAATTAAGATTTCTTTAAACAGAGACAATATTTTCTTACTTGATATTTAAATTTGGTTAATTTCAATTATGGATACATCTCCAAATGTCCATCTCTTTAGTATCCTTTAGGGTCCTGTTTACCATACACTGCCACGCAAAATGACTCATAATCTTTAAACTTTTCCACATTTTGTCACATTACAACCACACATTGTATTTGACTTGGAAACTTTTGTGACAGACCCACACAAAATAGTGAAATCAAAGATTATAATTATAGATAGATAGATAGATAGATAGATAGATAGATAGATAGATAGATAGATAGATAGATAGATAGATAGATAGATAGATAGATAGATAGATAGATAGATAGATAGATAGATAGATAGATAGATAGATAGATAGATAGATAGATAGATAGATAGATAGATAGATAGATAGATAGATAGATAGATAGATAGATAGATAGATAGATAGATAGATAGATAGATAGATAGATAGATAGATAGATAGATAGATTATATAATTTTTTTCACCCCACCTGAGTCAATTCTTTGTAGAACCACCTTTTACTATTACTAATGCTAGTGATTTGGATCTGTACTTTGACCAGGCCATTCTTGAATGTGCTTTGAGCTAAACCAGTTCATCATGGCTCTGGCTGTGTGTTTAGAGTCGTTGTCTTTCTGGAAGGAGAACTTCTCTCTTAGACTCAAGTCTTTTAAAGGTTTTCATGCAGAAGTGCAAGAGGTGTCCTGTCAATATATCTTCCTACCTGAGCTGTGGATTTCAGCTTTTCCAAAGATGCAACTTTACACCTCTTGGCTGCTTCTAATACTGCCCTCCTTGTCAGGCCCATGAGTTTAGGTGGTGTTGGAAAATATTCATGCTATGCTTATAGGATTGGTATGGCTATGCTTAAGTATGTTTAATAATTTGTGAAATAAAATGTATTGTGTAATTTAGAGAAGGTCTGCTAACAGGCTCCTGTGTGTGTTTGACTTAGATAACCTCTGCACAGTGACAAGATATTTCTGTATGTAAGACTTACTTTTGCCCAGTGACAACAAGATATTTTTATATGCAAGACTTCTGCCCAGTGACAACAGATATTTTTATATTTCTACATATGTAAATAAAATAGAAAAACAGAAAGTGTCGAAACGTCAGCTGAATGGGTGTCAGACAGCTCCAGATATGAAATCAGACAGTCGATTAAAATGTATGTTTTTTCATGTACAAGTATACGCCTGGCTTTTGAATAAAGACTGCTGTTCTTGGGGAAGTAATCAGAAGTTTCGGACGTTTCAGAAGGATTCGGACGATCTTCTCCCTGTACAGGCATCTAAAGACTGCAGTCTCCATGTTTCTTTTATTACTTTGTTTTTTATTAATAACAGTATAGGAGGTCTTAGCTTTACCAAACAAACAAGCATGCAGGAGTTCCTGGGATCAACTCCAACAGTGGATTTTCAGCTCTTGGTATGTTTGCAGTCATCCCATACATGTTCCCTTTTCAAATGTTGGGCAGATTAAAACATTTACACAAATCCTCACAGAGCTATAAGAAAACTGTGTGACATAGAAAGCACAAGATCAGCAGTGCGCTAAGTTTGCCGCAACGCTGCGCAGGATGCAACACTTGCCGCAGTCAAAGTTCGGTTTGGTTGAACTTTGCGCTGTGAAGTACTTTTGTGGAACCAATATGACATCAGTAGAATATCATGTACCCAACAGCTTCTTCTCCTTCCTCTTCCTCTTTTTTCTTCTTCTCAATAGCAGGGAGAGAGCTAGCACTTGCTTTTTAGCATGGGGGAGAGGCATCTTTCACGGATAAACAAAGAGTTTCTTCAGTTGATGGGACTTTTACAGGTTTACTAGTTTTAATTGTGTTTTTTAATCATTCTTGTTGTAAAGAGAGTTGATGTTTAAACATTAATGGTGTATATTTTTAATTGATGTTTAGAAATCTTGTACAACTTTGTGTATGTAAGTATTGTTTGAATGTGGCATGCACTGAAGGAGCAGCACTCCTAATTTCACTGTAGCTTGCTATCAATGACAATAAAGCCTTCATTCATTCATTCATTTATTAATTCATTCATTTAACTGCATTAGTCCAAAACTCAAACCGGTCCTGACATTTTTGCCCACATTTTTGTCTTTGCTGCCCTGTAGTTCACCTCATAATCATGTGTAGAAAGTTCTCCAAAAAAACCTGACCTAAATAAGTAAGAACCTGTCAAACACAGTATGCTTCCATTTATCTTCAATGTGTAAAACTGACACCATACCTCAGCTGCCATATCAAAAATGGGTGGGAATGGAATACATATTTGACATGTGTTAAGGAAAATATTAACATATTTCTGTTGTGATCCTGCACTGGCTTCCACGCTCATCAATGCGAAATAGAAACTCTCATCATTTGTTTAGATGACGGTGAATCTAATGTCCAGGCGGCGCTCTTTGATGGGAAACGTTTGTGTTAGATGGCAGAAACAGCTAATGCAAGCCACATCTGAGCTGAACAAAAGTGATAAAACATGCTGGAGAAGCTATTTAAACTCAAATAACCCAAAAACACACGATAGAAGATAGGCACATGGTTTAATTTGCTGAGCAGGCGAAACAGTTAGATATAGTGGAAGAATGGCAAAAAGTAGTTTTACTGCACCATGCCTTATAAGTCTACTTTAGTAATATTACTTTGAAGTACTTTTACTTGAGTAAAATTCCTAGCTACTCAACCCACCATGAGTTACTTTACTGAATGAAAAACAAGGTTGTTTTAACCAAAGGTTACCAGACACAGATACAAACTAACAGTTTATGTTAAAGTGAGACTTCTTGTTTTTATACAAGCTTCACTGTTCAAATGTTATTTTCTATCTTCTCAGCCTGCAGAGTCATATTGAGATCAAGTAAATATACAGTAAACAGAATATAATGTCACTGAAAGCACTTTGCACTGTTTAAAAATGTAGAAATGACCTACGTAAAGTACTGGTATCAAAAACTTTGCTGTGAAAAAGTGTGGCTTGAATACATGTGTGTTTCTTCTCCCTGTATTGGTAAATTTTGAATGATGTTATTTATTTTACAAATTTTTCATTTCATTCTGTACACTACCAGAATCTGCACATAACTTTAGATTTTCATCTGTCTGATTACATCGGTTTCAAATCAGATAAGTAAATCAGATGTTATGATCAAACAGTTACAAACACTTTACCTCAAATGCTTTTTCACTCTTACTTGAGTCATTTTTTGGATGACAATGTTTCACTGGGGTTAGGCTTGGTGCTACTCTGGTCCACTCTGGGCAGATCGCCAGTCCATCACACTGAACACAGAGACACACACTACAGACAACTATGAAAACAATGGACAATTTTAGAGAGACCAACTAACCCTTACAATCGTGTTTTTGCTGTCGAAGGAAGCCACTGTTTAAGGAGGCCCTGTCTCGGTCAGCAGGAGTATTTAAAAATCAATATCTTCAGGTCCACTTAAAGGTGGACAGAAAAATTTAGAAGAAGGAAAATTCTGAATGTGAATCTTTGCTGATGTTTTTGGATACTAAGCCACTCTTTCTAAAATTTAGACTCATCTCATATTTCTTTATGTTTGCTTCCTAGTTGCTAAACTTGTAATCTTGTAATTATGTAATCTTTCAAAGTGAATTGGCTTAACAGCTGGGACATTCTTCCTATTTTTGGTATCAATCCATTTAACTTTGACTCAACTCAAGGGATGAGCCAGTGTTGACACGTCACAGACAACTTAGAAAACAATCTATTTCTCATAAGATCTTTAGGCTTTGTTACTCGCAGCCTTTCACAGCAACATAATTTATTTATGTTTCTTTAGTGGAATCAAGAGTTTAATAGAGACATCAAGCACAAACAAGATAATAAGCAAGAGCTACAAATAAAAACCTGCCAAAGTCTAAAACCAACATTGAAAGACCCACATAAATCCATAAAATTATTTATCAACAAATTTTAAAATATTTAAGAATGTCCAGCTAAGAAAGAAAGCATAAATAATGAAGAGTTAGTATGAAACATGTATTATTGCACTTTCAATTCTACTAGAGCAATAAAAGAAAACCTAATAAACAACCTGTTGCTCATGTCTTATTTCACTGGATGAGTTCTCCATAACAGTTCTCCTGCAATCAACATTTACTGAAATAAACACTTGAAATATATCACTTTGTGTGCAATACATCTTTTGAATGAGCTTCACTTTTTAAATGTTATTTAAAATGCATTTCCTTTTCTGTAATATTCTAACTCATTGAGATATGCCTGTATAATTGTCCCTTTTTTCAGCAAGTTTTCTTTTCTTCATTGGGTTAAAACTGTCACTTTACATCAGGAAAAGTGCATGCTCTTCTTGTATATCTTTAAGTTTTTCTCAGACATGTTAAGTCTACTGGAAGTTCATTACTAAAATAAATTGTATCTTACAAAGACCAAACATGAGCTGGCAAACATTGAACAACTCTCAACAAGTTCTTTCAGCTCCTGTGTTGCTGTTTGACAGCACAATTGTTCTCTGACAGGGACAATTCAGATGTCCAAATGTTTTTTCCACACTAAAACGTGTAAGCTACATTTTAGTAAGTCATCTTTTCTAGTGTGTAAAGCTGGTCAAATGTCACAAGCTGACACAGCTTTTCTGCTATTTTGAACTGCTTTTACTCTTTTCTTTGCAGCTGACACATCATTTGACTGGTACGCCGATCAGTTGTCTTGCACAAGCTCGTGCTTGCTCCCTGACATACGCTGAAGCCGAGCTGCCAGCAGAGACAGTGGTGCTGTCACTGCTGACACCTGAATAAAAAATGTTGCAAATAGCTTGCAAGCAGAATATGTGCTGGCTCGTTGGGAAAGTCGCGAGGCTTTTGTGGTTCAACAAGAGGCAACTGAATCCAAATAAGGAGGAGTGGGGTGGGGTGTGAGGTGGTGGAAAGGGCTTCACACACAAGCCCACACAGAAGAATTTATACCTGAAGATGTGTGTTTAAGACAGTTTGTGATAAATACGTGCAATATGTCTAATTTCCTAAATAATCTTACATCTTTAAAGCATCATGTTCTTTTGTTCTAGCAGTCTCTCTGCAGCGCTCATTGATGCATCATGCCTGTTAATTAGAGGTAAGAATGGATGGCAATACCTACACATATAAAAGCACAGACTTATTACAGGATGCTTAACATCACTGTTGTTATACTGTTAGAAAAATGAACAGTGTGAAAATAAATCCTTTACCATTTCATGTTGCCAGTTCTTGCTATTTGTGACATTATAGGTCACCTCAACTAGGGTCAGGTTACAGCTTCTTGAAAAGTACCAAAGTATGTGGTATTACCATCTGTATAGACATTCTTGTGTCTGTGTATCAGAAAGCGATGCCACTTCTGCATATGCCACTGTATTGTAATGTACCCTTTAATCCAAATGTTTAATTGAAGCTAAATTTCATCTGTGTAGTTTGGCTGTTTAGTGTGACACCAAATTAATTAACATTTCCATTCTATTTTTTGGACCAGGTTTTTGCCAAGTAGAATGGAGGCATTTTGCATTTATATTACTAGAAGTACTTCAGAAATATATATATATTTTACTTTATTGATAAACTGCTACACTTTTGCAATAAACATTCTAGACATGAACTTGGTGGCTCTTTGGGAGAATGGTAATTGGACTGAGTTTATATAGCCTTTTCTAGTCATACTTACCACTCAAAACAGTTCACATTACAGCCACATTCACAAATTCAAATTTAATCACCAATACACAGGTCTCTTGGCATTTTGGGGCTAAGCATCTTTCCCCCTGTGACTAGAGAAGCTAGAACTGAACCCAGATATTTTGAATTGTAAAATAGCTACTTTTTCCATTAAGCCACCATCACCCCAAATGAATAGCATAAGTATTAGTTTGGTGTTTAACACGCCGTTATTTATCTTTATTGATTATGAACAGCAGTCATGCATTATTGTGTGTTTACAGTAAAATAGTTCTTGTTCTAATGCAGTTTTATTTTTTCTGTTTGGACTGTTTTTATTCTTCCAGTGCCTGCAAATGGTTTTTTCCTCAGTGCTCTGATTCCACTTTTACAGTCTAAATAAATGCATCTTAGGTTGGGAATGAGTCTAAACTGACCTTACCTGAGTAAGATTGGTTGTTTGTGGAGACCTCTGGAGGATAAATTCCACTTTTTGCTATGTACTTGATGGCTGGGATTGATTCCAGCCCCACCAATGAGTCAAAAAACAAAATCCGCTATCTCTTTCTGGGCATGTCTGACTGCTACACCCACAGCAGGTCCACAGCTCCTTCAGAGAACAAACATTAGTCAAACACTTTGGAAAGATGATATCTACTGCCACCCAAAGACCATAACAAATGACTTAGTATTTGTGAGCATCAAAGTCGAATAGTGCAATGTGGTGTCTGACCTGCGAGGTCGCTGGTCTCCATGACATCAGATGCAGTATCACGTCATGGTCACCCTCTGCCCCATGTGTTAATTAACACCAGACAGAGGGATTACAGACAAATCTCAGGGCATTACCAGTCATCATAGAAAAGCGTAGTTTGTTTGCAGACGTAGTTCAGAGAATAATAATAGATTGAAGAAATTAGAGGAAAGAAAACCCAAGGGATCCATATAATTATCAAAAAGCAAGTATATTTAGGAGTTTGGTTATCTGGTACATCGCTGTTGATTACACAGCGGCACAGCAATCCAATGTTTTTTTCACCACACGATAAATTACTCCTTGAAGAGTCATCAACCTTTATGAGATGGACAGGCCCACACCGGAGCCTTAAAAGCTTGTACATAAAAGAGACTATGTTTGCTTTGCTGCCTGTAAATGGACACAGCAAAGACCAGCAGACAGCGAGCAAAATTAGCAAAGTGAAAAGGTGAAAAGCAGATACAGCTGATTCATGGAAGATCTCTCTCTGAACAGTGAAAACCAAGTCCTCCCTCTGCTTTTAAACATGAAATAATGCAGATTCCAGGCATATTTCAAGCCTGTCTGTTATGCTTCGACTAACCGGTGCATTGGAATTTTGTAGGGGTGTGAGAATCTAGTTGTAATGGACATTCCTGTGCAGCAACTTTACCACTATTTCCCAACAATTAATCAAAGCATGTGAGAAATAAAGCAGTGCAGAGGCTAAAGCAGTCTTCATGCATAATTGTGATTGCATGCACTGGTAAGGGCGGTTTTGTCTTTTGCATCAAACATCCATGAAGATAAGACAGAAGATCTGAAATCCTACATGGTATGCATAAAACATTTGTGAACTATTAAGCTATTATCAACATATATCATTTTTTAAACTTAAGTCTATTCAAGGCCAGCCTGAAAGGTGAAGCCGTGGAGGCTGGATACATAATTTTTCTAACATAAGATAAGAAGTCAAACAGTATCTATGGAGGACTTTCTTAGACTGAGAAGTTCTCTAAGTTATCTTGCGTTGTATGTCATTTGGGGCTCAATGAGGGGGAGAAAAACACCACTAAGGTTACAGATTTAACTCTCGCTGATAATACCTTAATTAAAGGAAAGAAGCAAATACAGTGGGTCTCAAAAGTCCACACACCGCTGTTAAAATGTTTTACATAAAAATGAGACTTTGATAAAGAATACCAAATTTGACATATGCTGCATAACGGAAGTAAAAACAAAGATTTATTAGAGAAATATATATATAAAATATAAAAAACTGCAACAACCTGGTTGCATAAATGCCCTTAAACTAAAACTTTGTTGAAACACTTTTTGCTTCAAAATCAGTATCTAGTCTGATTGACAGCTTCAATTGACACCATGTGTTTGGTACAAGGGAATCTGACTAACCTGGAATAAAGTTTAACTCTCTGTTCCAAACATTTGCACCTTTTGTTAATTTTGTAGACGGATTATAAAGGATCAAAAGGATTGTGTTGTACAAAGGTTTCAGTCAGGAGAAGGGTACAAGTATCATTCCACATCATTATGCATACACCATGGCACAATGCAGGCAGTTGCCAATAATGGGAGAAATATGGGACAATAGGGAATTAGCAAAAACTGAACATTTCTCCAGACATGCAGCCTCTAGCAGGTTTTCTCTAGAAAAGACATGACATACACCGCAGGAAGGTTGCCAAGAGACCGACAGAAACACTGAAAAAGCTGCAGGAATTTCCAACTAGTGATGATTGTGCTCCATGCATGGCAGCAATCTCTTGTATTCTTCGTATGGCTGGACTAAAGAGCAGGGTTGCAAAAAAAAAAAAATCTTACAAAACCATGTGATAGAATGTGTTATGGTCTGAGGAAACCAAACAAACTTTGGGAAATAATTTAAAAATTTATATTTGGTAACAAAGCACATTCCCAAAAAGAACACCACAACCACAATTAAACAAGGTGGTGGCAGCATCGAGCTATGGGGATACATTTTTATTTGCGCAAAACTGCGGGATTAAGGTGGAGAAAGGTGTAGCTCCAAAAACTGGTCATCTGTGTTCTAAAACCTTTAGATGTCAGTTGTGAAGCTGATAATAAAGATGGATTTTATTCTTCAGCATCACAGTGAGTCCAATAATGCATCCAAATCAAAAATAGAATGACTTAAGGACAGAAAAATCCCAGTTTTGAAATGGCCGTGCCAGAGATCAGAACTAAATCTGAGAAAAAAACAATCAGGTCACCTAAGGTGGGCTGTGGATAAAACATGTCCTCACAATCTGATAGCTTTTAAAACATATACCGTAGTTGTTTAACATTGTCAGGTCAAAATGTGAGATGCTGATATACTCCTAAAAAAAAAACCCAGTAAAATTGTTTTAAAAGGTGCTTCAACAAAGTCTTGGATTAAGGGTTTGCACACTTGCAATGAGGGTTTGTTTTCTTTCAGTTAAATTACACAGGATAAATGTCACATGAAATGTGGGAGATGTTTAGAAATGATTATGAGAGCCACTTAGTCTGGAAAAAAAGTTCAAGTTTGATGGTTCTTAAACAAAACAACAGTGGCAAAGACTTATCAACCTGGTTGATCTATAAAAATATTGTAAATCAGCCAAATAAAAAATACTGACATAATGAGAACACAAGGATTTCACTTGTTAGTTTTGTAATGTCAGTAAGGCCGGCAATGGTTGCTTGTATTGTAGATGTCTGTTTGTTGGGATGGGGGTAAAAGTGCAAAGCAGATTGAAAAATGCCTTTGAAAACATATACTCCTTGTAAATGATCAGCACTGAGGAACATTACAATAGATTAGGTTACATTTATTCTATCACTCTCACAGGTGCAACAAGATCTCGTGGCACAAGATCTTGTGATATTAAAATGCCATAATATTTCTCGTTAAAGTCAAGCCTCAAATGATCGGATGTCCATTTTTATTAGATTTGTTTTTCAAAGATTCCTCTGTTTTGACTCAGCTCCCTTGAGGAGCTGACTCCCAAGGCTCCCAAATTTACATTTACAATCGGCTAAGATCGTTTTTTAAGCTTAATTTAGCAATTGATGTTTTTTGTGTTGGTCAGTTGTTTATTTATTTATTTTTTTCATAAAAGTCTTACTTTTATTGATCCATTTTCTACACCAGCTGTTTTCTGAAAGGTTCACGGGGCAACTAGTGCCTATCTCCAGCAGTCTACAGGCAGGAGACATCCTGGACAGGTCGCCAAATCATCGCAGGGCAACACAGAGACACACAGGACAAACAATCATGCATACCCATTCACATATTCTCACCTTTTGCATATTCTCTTCTTTTAAAACTAAATAACCTTTAAAAGGTTATTTTGTTTTAAAATTACAGTTAGAAAACTTGCTTAAGTCTAGGTCCCACTACTCATCCCTCTATGTGCCTGGTCTGAACCACTAAACTTGCTCTTCTCTTAGTGTCTGCCTCCCTTCCCTCTTTCACAGAGTGGTATGATCCTTTTCAGGTTCACATGTAATTGGGTGCAATACACATTTGCATGCCAATAGGGAAATATGTAAATGTGTTTATTAGTGGAATCAAATTAAAAAGCTGAATGCTTTAAATTGGGGGTAAAAGCAGCAACTGCATCATTTTTCTCCTTCACAAAAAATAAATAAATGCCTAAAAGGCACAAAAAAGTTTCATCTGTGGAGCTTTTTATTATAACAAAATAAAAATATAAATTGAAGCAATTAGGGATGTATTTAAATAATATTTTTAAATAATACATGACATTTAGATTGCATTGTAGTAATTGTAACATTATAAAAGCAATCTACCCAACAAGATTCACATATAAGTAGATGGACAGACGGTAACAGTGCTTCGCAAAAATAATTTCACATTTTGTCACATTTTAACCAGAACACTTTAACCAGATCACCACAATGTTGATGAAAAAGGATACTTGCTTTACTACTGTCAAATTTTAAGTTCTGTCACAGATTCACACCCGGATGTAGTTCCGGACTTTGACTGGGCCAGTCCAATATTTCACTGTCTGGCTGTAAGTTTTGCACGTTGTCCTGCTGGAAGGTGAACCTTCACCCCAGTCTCTTGTCTTTTGCAGCCTTTAGCAGGTTTTCTTCCGGGATTGACCTGAATTTAGCTCCATCCACCTACCCATGAAATCTCATCAGCTTCCCTGTTACCACTGAAGAAAAGAATCCCCACAGCATGATGCGGCCTCCACCTTGTTTTGCGATCAGGATGTTGTGTTCAAGATTATGTGCAGTGGTAGTTTTCCTCCACACAAACATTTTTGCTTAGAGGGCTTAAAGTTTAAACTCAGGTCTAATCTTACCAGAGCAACTTTGTTCACGTTTGCTGTGTCCACTAAAGGGTTAATAGAAAAATGTAAATGGAACTTCTTAAATGGCTTTTATCTTGCCACTCTGTCATAAAGGCCAGACTTGAGTGCACAACTAATAGTTGTCCTGTCAAAAGATCCTCCCACCTGAGGTGTGGCTCTCTGCAGCTCCTCCAGAGTTACTATGAGCCTCTTGGCTGTTTTTCTGTTTAATGCACTCCTTGATCAGTGAGGAAGGCAGTGTTCTGGTAGGCTTGTAGTAGTACAGACTTTTAATTAGAAGTGTCAAAGTAAGTTGGCCTGTACACAAGTCCACACTCCATGTTTTAGATTTGTTGTCCTATCTACCAAAATCCAATCAAATTCATAAAAGATTGTGCTTGCTATGCGGCACAAGTGTGAAAAGGTTCAAGGGGTGTGAAAAATTTAAAGGAAATGTATATAGTTCTTGTTGCAGTTTCAGGTTAGCTACGATATATGATTATTTCAAACCAGACCAAGTTCTTCTGTTGAACAGATTATTTTGACAAAGTTCTGTGAGGCCTCCATTGTTTGAAAAGGACCCCATCATTTCTGAATGTTTGTGTGCAGCTGAATATTGAATACTGAGCAGTGCTTTAATTGTTTGACAGTGACATTGCACATACATATCGTTGACTTCGCTGAAAGCCCGTGAATGTGCTATACTTTCCGTCAGATTGTGTCCGACCCAAATTAAAGAGGGAGTTGGATGATGTTGTCAGACAAAACAAGAGGGCGTTCACTGCCATGTTACACACATATTCAGCTAATCAAGAACTGCCCTGCTTGGAGACATCGTGTCCACTGAATAAGTGCATGCAGTGATAAGGTCACCAAATTAACTAAAGCTGGAATCAAGACTTAAGCTTTTCCTAATCCGTGACTAACAAGATCAGATGGTTTTCATTCAAGGTACAGGTTGATGGAAGAATCACTCAAGGCTCCGGCCTTTGTGGGACATAGATACAGGCCCAAGCAACACAAATAAAAAACATTCACATTATTATATAGGTACATGCTGTAATGGTAACAATAACCATTTTGTTCTCCTAGATATCTTACTTTGAGTTAGCTTCTGAATGAAATCTTACAAATTTTTTATGTCATTCATTTACACTGACATACACACCAAAGACACCCATGCTGCTGTGGCAGGATCTGGCTTACCATCAGAAGCTAAATGACTTCCTATAATTATCTGTCCCACATGTCTGTCCTACAATCTGTTGTGGATGTAGCTAGATGGTGCCAGCGTGTGTGGCTCGCCATCTGTCAGGCCTGCTTCTCGTTCAGTTTGCTGTTGTTTCGCCGTATTTAATCCAAAAGCAAAATTTTTCTGCTCTTTTGGTCTACGATTACCATGATCCCATGGATATAAGACACTATCATGAGTTTAGTTTGAAGTGGAATTTGGGAGAAAAAGCTTCCAACCTTCTGCATTTTCACCACACACCTTTAGTCTCTAAGCTCAGGAGATGTCCTCTGAAAAGGGGAAACCGAGGTGGCATTTTGGTGCAGATTTAGGCTTGCCTGAGGTCTTCTGGAAGAAATGCCTGTTGCAATAGAAGTCCTATCTTTTCTCTATGGTGGATCCTGCCTGTTGTTCCTGTTGTGGCGGTGGACCAGTCTCACCTGCTGGTAGCCGCTACTCCTCTCTGCCAGACCCAGCTGCTCAGACACGATGTTGAGCTCAGCAACCAAAGACTGTTGAGTTGGGCCCTATCAATGGCTAAGAAGGAGTTGACCATCCGCTTGGCCATTTTAAACCCTTATCAACCCCTGATCTCTAGCAAACAAAAATGTCATATTAAATAATTACTTCACTTCACGGAACTTGTTTTTCATGTTTTTGCCGGAGACTTGGCTTCATGCTGGAGATCTCACCCATTCTCCCCATTTCTTTCTCCAGACTGCATGTTCTTCAGCTCCCCTCTGACTGCACGTAAGGACAATGGAGTCGACCTGGTGTACCAGTTTTGGTACCACTGTCGGCAGCTTCCAACTGACAGTTTTTCCAGTTTTGAAGTCCAACTGGTGGAGATTAAATGTGAATTTCTGATGTTGTGTGTGCTGATTTATTGGCCACCCAAATTTAATATTCATTTCTTCAGGACTTTGCCCATTTTTTATTTGTGATAGTGAGTGGCCCCACACATAATAAGGGACACATCCTGGACCTGGTTTTAACTTTTGGTTTGGATAGCCATATTGATGAGATATGTGACTGTTGTTTCTGATCATTTGCCAGTTTTATTTTTGCCTTTTATATTCTGCACTTGGCCTAACCTCCTCCACACTCTCCCATCGGCTGACCAACGCATTGATAGCCTCACAGTTTAAGACATCCAGATCTATCTCCTGCTAAAAGCCGATATTCGTCATACGGTTAAGAATTTGACGTTAGAATCTTGGCTGATATTAGCCACTTCAATGAAAACAAAAAAAACGGTTAAAACTACAAGCAATTGAATCAGACACTAAACAAACTCCACAAAATGGCATCACAGCAAAACACGGTCTGAGCTGTTCACCACTTGGCTTCTACACAGACAACAAGCATGTCTGCTGAAAGCAGAGATCTCACAGATTCCAAAAACATGTTTTGTCACAATCCACCCAGGATTTAAACAACCAGCAGCACAGAAGGACCAGAATTTCTATTTGCATTTGAAAAAACATGGAGTTTGTAGTTTCTGAGAAAAACGTAACCAGATTTGAGCATGCATAAACTTCACTTTTAGAATCACTTTTACGATGTTACTTTTGCTTTTTAAATGTTTAAATGGTCTAGCACTGGACAATGAAACTGAAACACTTGTCATTTTAGTGTGGGAGATTTCATGGCTAAATTGGACTAGCCTGGTAGCCAGTCTTCATTGATTGCACATTGCACCAGTAAGAGCAGAGTGTGAAGGTTCAATTAGCAGGGTAAGAACACAGTTTTGCTCAAAATATTGAAATGCACACAACATTATGTGTGGCATACCAGAGTTCAAAAGAGGACAAATTGTTGGTGCACGTCTTGCTGGCGCATCTGTGACCAAGACAGCAAGTCTTTGTGATGTATCAAGAGCCACGGTATCCAGGGTAATCTCAGCATACCACCAAGAAGGACGAACCACATCCAACAGGATTGACTGTGGACGCAAGAGGAAGCTGTCTGAAAGGGTTGTTCGGGTGCTAACCCGGATTGTATCCAAAAAACATAAAACCATGGCTGCCCAAATCACAGCAGAATTACACCTCAACTCTCCTGTTTCCACCAGAACTGTCCGTCGGGAGCTCCACAGGGTCAATATACACGGCCGGGCTGCTATAGCCAAACCTTTGATCACTCATGCCAATGCCAAACGTCGGTTTCAATGGTGCAAGGAGCGCAAATCTTGGGCTGTGGACAATGTGAAACATGTATTATTCTCTGATGAGTCCACCTTTACTGTTTTCCCCACATCCGGGAGAATTACGGTGTGGAGAAGCCCCAAAGAAGCGTACCACCCAGACTGTTGCATGCCCAGAGTGAAGCATGGGGGTGGATCAGTGATGGTTTGGGCTGCCATATCATGGCATTCCGTTGGCCCAATACTTGTGCTAGATGGGCGCGTCACTGCCAAGGACTACCGAACCATTCTTGAGCACCATGTGCATCCAATGGTTCAAACATTGTATCCTGAAGGCGGTGCCGTGTATCAGGATGACAATGTACCAATACACACAGCAAGACTGGTGAAAGATTGGTTTGATGAACATGAAAGTGAAGTTGAACATCTCCCATGGCCTGCACAGTCACCAGATCTAAATATTATTGAGCCACTTTGGGGTGTTTTGGAGGATCGAGTCAGGAAACGTTTTCCTCCACCAGTATCACGTAGTGACCTGGCCACTATCCTGCAATAAGAATGGCTTAAAATCCCTCTGACCACTGTGCAGGACTTGTATATGTCATTCCCAAGACGAATTGACGCTGTATTGGCCGCAAAAGGAGGCCCTTCACCATACTAATAAATTATTGTGGTCTAAAACCAGGTGTTTCAGTTTCATTGTCCAACCCCTGTACATAAACACAGTTCTTGTAGGAGGACCGAAAACCAAAAAGCTTTTAGTCACTCCGAGGACTCGGCTGGTAATAGAAGGAGACCGAGTTTTTTCAGCTGCATCTCCTAAACTGTGGAAAAGTCTCCCACGATCCAAAAGGTCCACCAGAACCTTGGGTGATTTTAAATCACTTTTAAAAACTCATCTGTTTTTATTGGCTTTTAGTTCTGGGGAGCTTGAGCATTAAGCCAGTTATGTTTGTTTTTATTGCTTTATCCTAACTGTGACATTGTGTTTTCCTGCTCTTTGCTTTTACCATTTTGTTATTTATTTTACCCGTGAAATAGATAGATAGATAGATAGATAGATAGATAGATAGATAGATAGATAGATAGATAGATAGATAGATAGATAGATAGATAGATAGATAGATAGATAGATAGATAGATAGATAGATAGATAGATAGATAGATAGATAGATAGATAGATAGATAGATAGATAGATAGATAGATAGATAGATAGATAGATAGATAGATAGATAGATAGATAGATAGATAGATAGATAGATAGATAGATAGATTGATTGATTGATTGCTTTTCTTAAAGCTGTGGGTGCAATTGACGGCTGCCATTTCCGCTTCAGGTGTCCATGCAGCCCTGATGGTCAGTGCTACAGGAACAGGAAACTCTTCCCTTCCATAATCCTGCAAGCAGTTTCTGAGAGCCATTTTATTGACACGTATGTGGGCTGGCCTGGGTCAGTGCATGACTCTACGGTGCTCTGCCACAGCCCACTGTACAATTTATCCTCCTCCAGGGCATTTTATCCTTGCTGATGGAGGGTACCCATGCCTCCAATATCCACTCCCCCTCATCACTCCCTACAAGAGGACAAGACAAGGTGTGGGAGCCCAGCGCTTTAACAGTGTTTTTAGAATGATGAAGACCAGATTCAGGGCCATCTTCCTGCAAGCGCTGGAGGTGCACAACAGCTTTGTACCTCAGGTAAGTTTTGACTTAGATCCATTTTATATATACATTATACATAATATATACACATACACATATATGCACCCTCTTTTAAATTGTTTTCAGGTCATAACAGCATGCGTCATCCTCCACAACATCTGCCTTGGTGCTGGGGATGTCATGGCCCCAGAGGATGACCCAGAGGAGGCTGTAGAAGAGGATGAGGGTGAGGTTTGAACTGAGGCAGTCAGCGTTGCTCTCTGGCAGGACCAGCTTTCAGCTGAGGTGTCTGCCCTGGAGGAGGTACCACCAGAACATGACTACTGTGTCAGCCAAGTATAATATTATAGATGTGATTAATGTTTGAGGGGTATAACTAATTGTAATATTTTGTGAGCACCATCTTCTAATTCTGCATTTTTCCGATTACCTCTTAGTGATGTGGCAGCCGTCAATTCAGCCAGCCCTTGAAACCCACTTTATGGACGATACCGTGGACAGCGAAGAGAGGCATCACAAACATTTGCAGACCACCTGTGTGATGCTTCGCTCACCATCCAGAAAGACTAACCACAGGTCTCAGTTGCAGCATCCCATCCAAGTCTCTGACCTTGTGAGAGATTTAGCCACACCGCCAGACTTTCTGTTCAGAAAGACATCTGCCTCTTTGTTCTGTTCAAGAGGTTTTTCCAGGAACCGGTCACTCAGGTTGATCTTGCTGTCACCATTGTAAACACTTGTACATAGTTTTATTTTATGCCTTTTGTCTTGTAATCTTGATCTGTTTGAATGATTCTTCCCCCATTCTGTTTAAAGTGCTGTTTGTATTTTTCATAATAAATTCTGTTAATAACTTTAAATGAAGTTGATGTATTGTTAGATCAAATGTAAATAACATTAGTGACAAAAACAATTTTGAAATTTATTAGAACACCTTAAAACTTTAAGAAACAATCTGAACAAAACTTAATATTTCTTATGTAGCATCTTATTTCAGTACCATTCTTTCTAAGATGGAAAACAGTCTGTCCATTCTCTGTACCCTCATGTCCTCCCTGATAGACTCCATCATCTCTGTCCCTCTTTCTTTTCTGACCCCTTCCTGCTGGCTCACTGTCTTCCTTCTCCATCTGGTTGCCCACCGCTCCGTTTGGCCCTGGAGGGTCCTCAGGGATGGAGGCAATCAGGACAGGAGGTGTTGTGGAAGACCTTGGTCCCAACACCTTATCCATAAAGACAAACCAGGGCCAAGTAGCAGCAGTGGGCTTTTCACTGACTCCCTCTCCTGACCCTGGATACTTGCAATCCTAATGTTAAATGGAATAAAAAAAAACAATTTGACTAAACAGAGAAACCAACAAGACTTTTAGAAATATTTTTTTATTTGTGTGTGACATGAGAACTTCTGAACAAACTTTATATTTCTTTTTTTTTTTTTCAAATTGTCCCACATTGCTTTGGCCTGCAAAGGGGGTGACCTTCCCCTGTTGGTCCATCTTCTCCAGAATTGTCCTAAACCGAAAGAAGTATCTTAATCACTGGATGGATATTTATGAAAGTTAGAAAGATCTGAGTTATTGAAACTCGACAGAAACCGACTGCAAAGAATGTTGTTATTGTACCTCCAAGCCACGGTGGCTGAGTTTTTAGCTCCAGTAAAAAGGTGGTGGTTCTCACCCCTGAGCTTCATAAACTGGCCCGTCTGCTCCTTTGTACCTAAAAAAAATATCTTGCTTAATATCAGAGCAAAAATAAAGCCTTTTTTAATTTTACATTTGTCTTAATTTGAAGAAAATATTAAAATATTTCTATGCAAATGTCTAAAACAAGCTCTTTCAAACTTTTCACTTCTTTACTGAGATTCACTTACATTTGGAGGTGTATTCCTCGTCGAGTTAACCTGGAATCAGAAATTATAATGCTAACTGAATTATAAATAAACTTTTAAAACATATAGTACATTTCTTCATTAAAAATGAATATTGGAAAGCTTATTTATTCTCAATCACACTGTCCAGCGATACAGTTGGATTACATAAAACTGTCCATTTATTCTGGTTAACCTTAATATCACCTGAAATGTTAAATCGATTTTCAGTAACAATTAAAATAATAACATAAACTGTTAGAAATCACTTGTGTTAAACGTTCACTGTGATGACTGCCAGCGGGAGCTTAGTGCCGGGAGTCCGGTGAGATCTCTACCGGGCTAGCTCGCCTCACCGCCGGTAGGGCTGGCGAGGCGAGCCGGTTACTACGCTGGGAACGGAAAAATCCGAACACGTCGGAGCACGTTTGAAATTAAGCGATGTCTTGATAAATCAAGCAGATATTTCACGTCTACATAGTTATATTCCCGCACTAAAAACATTGTAGAAGTAAATTTTTTGTCACAGAAAGTGTAATTTTCCACAATTTACTCACAGCTTTTGTTGCTATGGTCCGCCATGGCTTCCCCTGCTTGACCAATCCGCTTCGACCCGCAATGAATGATGGGAAATGATGGGCCGCGAAGGATACTCACGACCCATCCTTCAAATCGGGCAAAATAAGGACACATTTGTCGGCCGCATTTGAGGGAGTCATGATTCATGAATTGGGACAGCCTTCGTCGCCGCGCTGTAACGTAGTCGGCCTACAAATACGGCATTCGAAGGATGCAGCCCCTGAGGTTGACTTCCGGGTCAGCCTCGGCATTGGTACATTCCCTTTCCGGTTGATTTTCTGAAATGTAAGAGTTTTCTGATCCCTTTCCGGTTGATTTTCTGAAATGTAAATTTGTTTTCTGAAATGTAAATTTGTTTTCTGAAATGTAAATTTGTTTCGGTACTTGTAAAAGTGTTTTGCACCCCCCGGCCACCGTACTCTCTACTACAGTTGAGAGACACAAGTTGATGGTAAAAATGCTAACCCTGGGGACTCATCCAAGATTTTTTGTTTTTGCAAAATATTGAAAAAACATTTCTTCATTATGAGGCAGCAGATATGAGTGAGAAGCATGTTAGAATGGGTAAAATATGCCATCTCATGAACACATGAGCAGCAGGCTGTCTGCATCTTTCTACATCATGACACTTGGACTGTAGCCAGTAATATGTGGCATTAAGGCTCTGAAATGCTCCATGACAGCTTTAAGGTGAATGATGTTGTGCTTGATCTATTTCAACAAAACACACCCAACACTATTACTGCGTAAGTACTGATACACTTCAGAGATTTTTTAGCTGTTTCACACCTTCATCTGTAACAGTGGAGTTGACAAAGCAGCTAAAAATGCTGATATTTATAATCCGAAGGGATTTCTTTGGGTCATTCTCCTAATCTTTAAAAGATGAAGGGACTGGCCTGATTATATTAATCCCTTCAAGGTGTAAAAACTTATGTTCCTGCATGTTTTTATGCATATTTTCTGTACTCATTGAGTTGCTTTTTATGAAATGTTCGTCACTAAAGTTTCACCATTTCAAGTTGACTGAAGCTGAAGTGCCTCGACACATATCCTAAATATCTGAATCTAAGGCACATCAAAAAGCACAGAGATTGACATTTCCGTGTGTAGAAAAAAAGAGCAACCTGTAAAACAACTCTGCTGCCTTTCCAAAAGCAACAGGAGCCTCATCTCTGAAAGGTCCATACATGAGGAACCAAGGAGAATATGACACAAGCTGAAGAGACAGGTAAGACAATACACGTTCGACCTCCTTCTCCTTGCTCATTTATCCAGTACAGGGAGCACAAAAGCTCCTGTTTGCTGTGGAATCCGACCAGTTTCATTAATGAGAAAGAAAGACTGGGGAGGTGGTTTGGTTGGAACATGACCGTTTAACATATGTAACTATGATAGAAATCAGCTAACAGAAAGCTATGTAACAGATGAAAGATGGCTGAAATCAGCTGCAAATGAAAGGTAATAAAATATAAATATAAACTATGAGAAAGCTAACAAAAGACTTATTCTTAACTCAGTGAGATTTTTTTTCTTTGATTTACAAATCCAGAAATAATGCTAAATTGTTTCCTTTGTTCATTTCTGCTATTTAAACATCTTTAAATATTCTCAAATATTCTGCTTGTCACAATGACGAGTCCTGCTGGCCCCCTCTAGCCAAGACCTACAGCATGCGCTGTGAAGCGGCTGGGATGAAAATCAGCTCCTCCAAGTCCGAGGCCATGGTTCTCGACCGGAAAAGGGTGGCTTGTCCTTTTCAGGTTGGAGGGGAGTTCCTGCCTCAAGCGGAGGAGTTTAAGTATCTCGGGGTCTTGTTCACGAGTGAGGGAAGAATGTAGCGGGAGATCGACAGACGGATCGGTGCGGCTGCCACAGTAATGGGGGCGCTGTGCCGGTCCGTTGTGGTGAAGAGAGAACTGAGCCGAAAAGCGAAGCTCTCAATTTACCGGTCGGTCTACCCTCCCTTAAGAAGCCTAATATTCTGTCGTTTTCTCAGGATGAGACTATGCAGCTTGTTATTCAACAAAGTTTTGCAGGCAGGTCCCCTTGATTGCTTCAGAGTTGTTCTCCTGCCTCATTGATTATACAACAATGCACATGTTTAATCACATGAAAAATGAAAAAAACAAAATACTGTGTGCACGGAAATCATTTCAAGTCTAAGATCATTTAATTACAATACATTATGAACAAAATGTCAATTCAAACTCAAAGCTCTATCTTTTTCTCTGTGATATTTAAACCTGTCAAAACATTTTAGGAGCACCAAGTGTAACTGATGTTCACTTTAACTAATGAGCGCATGTTTCCATCAACTTACGAATCAATTCCACATATCAGATTTGAAAGATGTTTGGTTAAACAAATAAGGATTAGATTTGGAGTGGGACTTAATGACATAAATCAAGATTCATAATATCCATAATAATTTGAATGATCAAGGCTTTACTTCACATCATAATATCTCTGAGTCATTCTATCGTTATTTCGTCTGTCTTCTTTACTTTTAAGTTCTTATGTCAGTTTTATCTTTCCTATTATATCTTTTTCTAAGAAATTCTGTGCTTATCTGGATAGGTAAAACTGTTAGTGAGTTTATTAATTAAGATTATTCAGTCCTATCACTAATGGGGTTTGTCAACAGGCACTTTAGTGGTACTTTACCCAATTTTTATTTACAATTCTTGTTCCTGCATCTCTGACATCCTCTGTCACGAACCTGCTAAGACTTGTAGTGCTACAGGTCCAGCTGGTACACTTTGTACCAAAACACAATCTATTATGCTGTGGCTTTAAAACTGCCTCCTGCTATTTGTTTTGTGTCTCACTCTCTGGCTAAAATCCTCCCACAAAACTCCTGTCACTTAATCACACATAAAAGACAGCTCTGTTTGATCACTGCTGATCAAATCATATCAAAATATCATTGCTGTCACCGGCTCTCTTGTTATTAAGACTGATGATTGTGTTGTCGGCCCACTTTGCATATTTTTGATGGAGCGTGGCCAAGTGAAACAGCTATTGTGACATCAGGTAATATTGGCTGTAGTCTGGCATTCAGCTGCAACTGTTGCTACAGAGATATGAAGCAAAATGTGGAGCGCAGTGCCAAGATGTGGACAGGTTCAGTTTTCTAAAGTGTTAATGAGAGTTTTTCTGGGGTTTTAAAATATGCCATTTGGATAATATTAGAACAAGATGTTACTAAAGTGATGGCATAATAAAAAAATCTAGAGTGAAAGTTACAGTCTCAGGCAGATGTTTACCTACATCCATCATTGGCATGAATGTCACAATTACTGGTTAAAGGAGTTTGAATTTAATGTAAATTTTATCCGGTTCAACCATGGTCAAAATGATACATACAGGGTCAAATAGTAACATACACACTCACTAACAGCTATCATCTAACAGCAAGGTTCTAGCATAATTCCAGTTGGATGTTTGATGATTCATCCTATCAGAAATTACAGAGTTCATTTAAAATTCATTCAGAAGACAACTTGAGGCAGCTTAATTTTGAAAACGTGTTTTGTTGTGTGTTGGGATCATTGTCACATTTGAAAACCAAATTTTATCCAAGTACCAAACATCTTCCAGTTGATTTGGTGTTACGTTGAAGAATTTAGAGGTATTCCTCCTTTATGTTTCATCCACTTTGTGCGATGCACCAGTGTTAATGGCAGTCAAACAGCCCTATGAAATGATGCTATCACCACCATGCTGGAAAATTATTAGTGTTCTTCATTTTTGAAAGTCTCACTTTGACTTCTGCAAACTTTATTCTTGTTATTGTGTCCAGAGCTCAATCTTTGTCTTGTGTAATCATGAAATTATTGTTCAGCTGACATTTTCTTGTCCACATAGGCAGCTGCAAATGCTTGTACAGCTTTAAAGTCTAAATTCTGAGACAGGCCCCTCATTACTGGTCAGCATCCTTTTAATCAAATGTTGATGTAAAACTTACTTCACTGTGGATAGTGTTGCTGGAGTTCCAGCGCATTCCAGTTTATGACAAGCTTGGGCCTGGGAGGTTTAATTCAGTTCAATTCAATTCAAAAATTGTTTATTAATCCCACAGGGAAATTAAATGTTTTAGGCACATATTATTCAAGTGTCTTCAAGTAGATGGTGATAACTGTGGGCAGGAAGAATGTCCTGCAGTGGTCTGTATTACAGTATGTCTGAAACAGCCTCTGACTGAAGACAATCTGTTGTTGTATGACATATTTTATGTTGTATGAAGAGGATTCTCAGCGTTGTTGGTAATGTTTTTCATTTTACAAAACATCCTTCTTTGCAAAATAATGTTTCAGAGCAATCCCCAGAACAAAGGCAGCCTTCTTTATCAGCTTGTTAAGCTTTTTTAAGTCACTCTGATGTTCTTCAACAGATGATTGTACTCTCCACAACAAACATTTACAAGATCTGCAGCTATTTTCTGCAAGGATGGAAGCTTCCTGAAGAAGTACAGCCTTCTCAGTCCCTTCTTGAATACACCATCTGTTGTCTAAATGAAGACCGAAGTGTTTATCCACCTCCTCCACTTCTTCCTGGGTGAGGGTATAAGGTTTGAAAAGGTGCTGCAGAACCTTAGGGTTGCTCTGCACAGACCATCAGGACTCTGGGCTGATACCATATGGATATGAAGCTTTGTTCTGGTTCAGTGTCTTAGCTGATTCATCTCTTTACTTCTAGAGACACCTAACATGCCAGTGTGCTAGTACTAGCATGTTAGCATCGTTTAAATATTACACTTCGCTAGGTGGTTTTCCACTGTTGCCTTTGAGCTCTCCTTTTTATTTTGTTACTGTATTACAGCCTAATTCCTTGTCAGTGGGTTTACCATTCACTCTCTTCAGTTTATCTGCTATTGTCTCTCATGCTTCTTACCTGTTTTTTTTTTAGCTCTTTCAATAAATGAGGTTTAGATACTTCCTCTGCTTTGACTTCACCTCCTACAGCAGTTTTCTGCATCAGTTTAAATAAGTGTTCCTACTTGATTGAAGTTAGATTTCTAATTCAGCTTACAGCAGTCATGCTGCATCACTAGATAAAAATAGCTTTTTTTTTTTTTTTTTCATTAAATTCTATGTATTAAATGGAAATGAGGGGTGCAGGGTGGCACAGTTGGTAGCATTGTTGCCTTGTAGCAAGAAGTTCATGGGTTCAAATCCTGGCCTCTTGGCTTTTTGCATTGAGTTTGTTTGTTCTCCCCGTGCATGCATTGGTTCTCTCAGGGTACTCCATCTTCCTCTCACAGTCCAAAAACACAACTGTTCGGTTAATTGGTCTCTTTAATTTGCTCTTAGGCATGGTTGTTTGTTCTGTGTGTCTTTATGTGGCCCAGTGATGGACTAGCAACCTATCCAGGGTGTACCCTTGCCCAATGACTGCTGGAGGCAGGTGTGGAAACAAAAGATTGTGGGTTTTGGCAGAAGACAAAACACCTGGGTAGCCTTCACAGGAAGCAAATGTAACATAAATGAGGAAGGACATCATCCATAAACTGAGAAGTGAAGGAAATACTAACAATAAAAACAGAACCCATGTTTTTCTTGTTAGCATCAAATCTGCTCCTTATTCACCTGCTTTAATAATCACTGTGATATCAGAAAACTACACCTTCCTTTACTGCTGCTGTATCTTAATTGATGCATCTACACGGGATTGAATATAGAACCAGTGATTTACAACCACAGCAGTTTAAGGTTTCTATCTGCAGCTAATGAAGTTTACTTCAATCTAACAGCTGCAGAAGAGAACAGTTTTAGATATTCACAGTTGAAAGCAGAAATGCAATAACTTTAACGAAGTTTGTAGTTTCAACTTTAAAGTTGGGTGATGTAATGTTTATACAGTATATGACTCTTTCACCTACCTGCCAGAGCATTAACTCACCTGTGAGAGACTCTGATTAGTCTGTCATTGGTGAGGAGGCGGGTATAGAGGGAAGCTGGGCTGAAGGGTTCATTTTTGCTGAAAATGATCCTTAAGCTTTAATGCTTGGTCTGCTAGAATATGTTAACTGCCTGATCCATGTTGGAATGTATCCACATTCAGCATTTAAGTAAGATAAACCCAACTCTACTGGACTGGGAAAAAGACAAACATTATTAGGCTAACACACACAGGATAGGCTCTGTTTAAGACCAAGACATTTTCTTTAACAACCTCTTGGCACTTCTAAAGCATTCCACTTATTTTGTACCTCCTCCACTCATCCATAGAAATCTGATAAAATAACCAGACTTAAACATTTTGTAAGTAACTGGACATATTTCTTTTTTTGTGTGTGTAAGTCACACAGTGTATATGCCCTCCAAGGTCTCTCCTAAATGCAAACCAGACGTTTATTAGTTTAAGAATATCTGTGGGAAAAGACACGACACCACACAGGACCACATTCTAAACAAAGGATCACAATTTTGTGAAGGCAGTTCTAGAATATTTTTGCTCTCCAGACAGGAGTTGACACAGACACATCTACAATGCCTTTCTGATGCTGTCAAGTGATACTTTTAGAAGCAATGTTATGCTTATGCTGATAATTATGGCAAAGGATCTGTGAGAAAATATTTCAAACGTTTTTGTCAAAATACATTCGGCTGATAGAGGCAAGATGAAAAATGTGTCAGTAATAAAATAATAATTATTTTCTGGAACTAAACAACTATTTCTATTTATTGAAAATGTTAGCACACTCATGTTTGTACATTCCTTGCTAGATTAAAGGGATTTTTATTCTGTCATGACATAATCCCAAAAATAGATATCTGACATTTCAAACTAAGCCCGACGATATGGGACTAAGTTGTAAATACATACTGGAATAAATGGGATTCAGTAGTATTTTGATCTCTTTTCCTTTTTTTTCTAATAATGTGTCCCATGGTTGACTTATGTTGTTAAATGATGCTATATATATAAATGAAATGACATTACTTAAATTAAACATTTATATATGAGTTTTCTTTTTGGAATGTGAACCCCTTTGTGACATAATATGACTGGTCAAGCAAATTTAATCTTCACCCCTCCTTAACCATATTCTTAGACATTAAGATTTTATCTTTTGTTCATTAATCTTTTGAGGCAAGAACAGTTTTTGTTTTACCATTATTCAAACCCTTTCCTAACCAATATTCAGCAAAGTCTTAAAAATGTGTTCAGTTAAATATTGTTATATGACATATTGTCATGTTTGAGTTAGACCCACATGCTGGAAATCAGCTGGAGACCAATGATTGTTTTTTTTTTTCTTTGAAAAAGCAAGATTCAAAACTGTTTGTATCTGGGAGGAGATGGATTTCAGTGCAACATCTTGGGAGGAAAGCCATACCTTCTTTCAAGGAGAATAATGAGGAACAGGCATTATTTTTCAGTCGGCGACGCTGCGGTTTTGTTCAACCGTGCGTTGGAGAGCAGAAGTAGTGATGGACCACATACACTTGGGAGCGGTGGATGAGATGTTGAACCGAGGTGAAAGAGATGTTGCTTTCATCTAAGGGAAACAAGGGAGGCTAGTGGCTGGTAACCGAGAGAGACCTCAGAGGGAGAAAGACCAGTGGCAGAGGAGATGTGAGAATTGTGAGCATACTCGACCCTGAGGAGGTGAGTCCTCTAGTTAGATACATCTGATATTGATTTTGAGGTTGTGATTAAGCCATTTAATTTAATTTGTGGACTGGGAGCGAAAACCGGAAGAGAGGCTGACCTATTTCCTGGAAGGCTTTTTCAGCCTCAGGAGTCCAGGAAAAGGTGACATTGGATGAAGTTAAACAAGTCAGTGGGGAAGTGGCCTGATTGTAGTTGAGTATGAACCTTCTGTAGAAATTGGTGAAACCAAGGAACCTATGTTGTTTTCGGGTGTCAGGGCAAGTTAACAACTGCCTTTATCATTTTAGGATATCTTCAAACCTTTCCTCCCTCCAATATGTATCCCAGAAAGGTAACTTGGGAGATTTAACTCGTTGAAGAACCAGGCGGACATGTTTCTGGTGGTCTTTGAGATCTTTGGAGAAGATAAGGATGTTGCTGAGGTAAACAAATACAACGAGATTTAAGTAGTCACATAGGATGTCGTTGATTAATGCCTAGAAAACAGTGGGAGAGTTTGTGAGCCTAAACAGCATAACTAAATACTCAAAATGCCCAAGGGGTGTTTTGAAATTAGTTTTTCCTTCATCTCCCTGGCAAATCTGGACAAGATGGTAGCGGCTGCACAGCTCAAGTGTAGAGAAGAAAGTGGCATCATAAACAGGCTCAAAGGTGGATGAGGGATAGTGGAGACTTGTTTTGTATGGTGATTTGACTTAAACCTCTGTAATAAATGCAAGTGCACAGAGAGCCATCCTTTTTTGGAAACAGAAAAAAAACTTGGCAGGTTCTGGATGAGAGGTCTGGAAAGAGAGAGATGGAGGTCCTCTGGAAAGATTAGGGGAAGAGGAATCAAAGACAGGTGAGTTCCAATCAAATGATTTGCTTCTCATAGATATCACCTGTTTTCTCTCTCTTAGTTGAGTGTCTAATCTTACAGCCAAAGAAATAGGTTCCTCCAAAGAATTTGGGTCGAGGTAAAGGCAGTTCATCATTAATTGTTTCATTTAGGATGTGAAAGAATGCACTCTTTAGGGCATTGGTGTCTGGAGGCAACTGCTAAGGTGTGGATCTTGATAGAAAATTCAGAGACTGATTTCTGGCACTGTTTTAATCTTCCATATCTTTCTGGAGAGTTCTATGTCATTGAAAGAGTAATTGAAGGTCTCCTTTAACTCTTGGATAAATTCCTGGAGGGTGCAGTCGAATCATCAGTAATTTTTGATTCTGGCCTCTGCCCACTTTAGTGCTTTTTTCACAAACTAACCCAATCACATAGGATATCAGTGTCATCACTAAAAAATGAATGGGGACTATGGTTAAACACTAGAGAGCATTGAAAGAGAAAACCTCCAGAGCAGCCTACCTCTTCTGTGTAGAGCTTAGGGGTTGGTAAACTGACATCACAAAAGGTGGATGGAGGTGGCAGTGCTTAAGGAAATATGGGGTGTGCAGCTGGAGGAGGAGAAGAGGTTGAGTTATTTTGCATGTTCTGAAATGTTGAACAGAGTCATTACAAACACTGATTAGTGGTATTTTGCTGTTCAGCCAGAGTTCTAAGCACAGCCTCATGAGTACTTATCAAACTAATTCGTTCAGCTAGGGCTCTCCTGAGATCTCCTGCTGGAACAGATTGGCCTGAGTGTTCTGTCATGTTTTGACTTCTGACCCACATGCAGGAAATCACCAGGAGACTAATGAAAGCTTAACAGTTTATTTAACAGGCAGGATTCAATACTGTTTGATGCAGGGGGGGGTTCTTTCAAGGCTGGAGGTGGAATCACTGCGAGAAAAGGAGAGACAGGTGAGCAGAGCGAATACTTGAATGAATCTGACAGAATGATCTCGGTGTAAGGGCTAACTGGTTTAGGTGATGAGGTGTGAGCCAGGGAGGGACTTTCAGAGTCCAGAGTGTGGGTCTGTGTGAGGAATGACTCCTAGCAGGTGGTGCAGCATCGGAGGATGCACAGTTGTGCAGATGATGGAGCCTAGAGGTGTGCCAGTTGTGAGGTTTGATCAGCGAGGTTAACACGGAGTGGTTTAGGCATAGAATCCAGGAAGCATCTGAGGCCGGGAGTCCAGGCAGAAAGGGAACTTTGGAAGCAGGCAAAACGTTAAAGGTTAGCCAGTACTGGAAAAAAACGAGGAGGCAACAAAGAGATTAACATGAGGCTAAAGGTGCCGCATAAGATGACACTTAGGAGTTGACTGATCGGCAGCCAGCTCCTCTTAAGCTCCAGTTGATGAGCTCAGATTGAGTGCAGGTGCGCAGCACTGCACTGTTCAACTCCACCCTCTGGGAAAACCTGCAGCTCCAAGGGAGAGTGGAAAACACACAGACACCACACACCCACATCCCTGACATATAAAGAATTAGGTGTTTTCCCATTGAGGACCTTTCTTTTAGTTTTTGCCCTAAAGGGAACTTTGAATGTTTCAGTTAAAGAGCTGTTATTGGGTCTTTTGATTATTGGTCCACACACTAATGTGTCTTGATCATTTCATGTCCTAAAAATCTACCTTTATTATAGTTGAAGTTGCTAACCTCTAAGGACAGCCATGGTAAAACAAAACGTAAACCTATAAAAATTGGTCCAAGGAAAGTACAGTCATGAACCATTGACTGGGTCATGGCCCTGGGAACAGAGAAGCAATAGTTTGCCATACAATGCTGTTGACATCGTGGTATTGTCATGAACTTTGGGACTTTGATTTTGTGTTTTTTTTTTATTTGTGTTTCAGTTTTTGCTTTCCATATTCAGTTAATTTCTAGATTTTTGGCATTTGGGTCTTGCAATATCGATTCATTCCTTTGTGCTGAGTTTCTTACTTATTTTTGTGTTTTTGTTCTCTGTGCCTTTTGGTTTTTTCCCTTAGGTTTGTAAATATTTTGTATTTAGTTCAGCTCTGCATTAATTAGTTTCCTTCATTTCTCAGTGTCTCAGCTCCCTGCACCCCCAGCTGTCTCTCATCTGCTCTGTAACTCACCTGTGCAGCATTCCAGAAATCTGTTGTCGCCAGCCTCCTTCTTTGGTCCTTGTGGTCCTTCTATGATTTATTGTTTTGGATTTTTCCTGGACTCTTAGTTTTCACCTGAAGGAAACAAATGAACCACTGCTTGTTGTCTGATGATGTCCGTCTCCTGGGTTACAGGAATGGTCTATTTAAAGCTGCAAGTACACATAGAACATCTACATTATTTGCATCTCGCATCAGACCCTTTGGATGTGGAAACACATACTGCCTGCCACCTACTGATTTAACACATTTCTTTTTTTTTTTATTACCCTTATCTCTGCTATCTCGTATCTTCTGTAGCCATTCCTGACGGTTTGGTCAAATTATTGTGTTTTGAGGATGCCCGCGCCCATTTACAACAGGAGCAAGTGTAATCTGATCATAGATAATCTGAGGATAGTCTGTGAGATCATACATCACAACCAAATGACAACAGCTTCAACTCCTCTGAAGCCTCACACAGCAGTGAACTCTGTGCAAAGAAAAACTCTCTGACAGGCAATCAGTCACTATCTGTTTAACCTTTACATGACAAAGCAACAAATTGCCTTTGAATTGCTTGTTGCGGGTGAAATCCCAGCTTTTGGGGAGAGTTTTTCTCCCCTCTTAAGGCAATGAATCATACAAATGTGACAAATATGCCTTGACATTTCTTTTTGGAGCTGATTAATGAGTGTAGCTATAGCCACAGTGGAAAGTCCCACAACAGACAGGTTTCAAGGTTTCTGTTGAGCGCAGGAGCAGTGAAGAAAAAAATATTCTTCATGCGCGTTTTGGTGCTTAGCACAGGTTAGCTGGGTAATATGCAAACAGGCTGTTCCCCTCATCTGAAGCCTACATTTTACTTTAAAGCATACTACTGTCTTATTGATTGTGCCTATAGCATTCAATTAGTTAGCTTTGCAGTACCAGTACATATACCTACACTTGCAGAAATTATCAGACGTTTAGAGGAGAGAATAAATGTTTTGCCATGTGTTGAATATATTTAAATAATACAAACTAATCAAGTTAGATTTTGTTCTAATAGTAGAATGATTTAAATTATGAACTGGACATTTTACTCCTTTGGCATATAAAAATTGGAAATCTTGATTATTTATGAAATTACATATTTAATTTAAATCTGGAAGCTTCTAATCTCTATTTAAACAGCTTATCATACAAAGCTACAACCTGTGATTTGTCTTTGTCAATTATAATGTTGGCATTGTCAGCTCTCTTTGGCAGCACTTAGTTTCTCCCTGCAATATTCAACACTGACCTGGTGTCAAAAATCCATTATCATGTCTTTGTTTGCAAGCAAATTCTTTTGGCAGTTGTGACAGCTAAATATTTTGACATAAAATGGAAAGCAGCAGAAAAAACTCACATAATCTAAGAGAGGCAAATTTAAAAAGCTGTGCACTTTGCTCCATTTTCTGCCTGTCTTTTGCACATGATGTCTGCTTTATTTCTGCACCAGAGTAACATAGTGGATTGCACTGAACACACAGTCATATTTGAGCAATTTGCACCTATTTTTCAGTCAGGTCACAGTTGTCCCCTGTTTAGGAACACACACAGCTGGTGCGGAAACGATCAAGGACACAGAGAGAAATAACTACCTCACAGCCAGCTCCAGATCATGACCTTGCAAGGCACTCTCCAAACCTTTAGTAATAACGTGACTGATTTAGAGTAATCACATTTGGAATGAAGTTTCAAAATCCATTACTTACGCAGATGTTTGCACTTCTGCATACTGTAAAAGTTGATGGGATCTGTCCCTTTAGCTGACTCAGCAAAAATGAAAAGCACTAATTGAAGTTCAGACTATTCAGTTGTATGCAATCTATAATTAGTGTAATTTATGATATATTGTTATAATACAAAATAAACGTGCTTTTCTTGACCTTGATTTATTTATTTTTACCTAATAAAATTTTTTATTTGGCTTCTAAGAGGTTGGTTGGTGCTTTTGGAGCTCCACTCACCCACAGCATAACAGTCATGATTCCTCAGTGCGCCCCACCTACGTTATGCAAAGAGGACATATTTTAGTTTAGAGTCTTAAGGTGAAACATTTTGTCTTGTAAAGAGATAGGGGGTGTGACTACTTGTGAGTTTGGAAAATAAACAACAGTCAGCTGCTTTGAGCCGGACATAATTTGATACAAACTGATATGGGCTCTCTTTGACGCAGGTTCAAAGCCTCATATGAAAAAATTGTTGACGTCAACATTAAGCTGAGGTATAGTATGGACTGATTAACAGTGATCAAGATTAACCTGAGGCAGAGATGAAGTAATACCGTATCTCTGTGAAAGGAGGGTCTGACACTTCCTATCTCCCTGGAAACCAATCAGTCACATCCACGGAATTACACCTCACTTCTCTATAACCAATTATTGTAATATTGTCACACAATATCTATTGTTTTAAACTTGTATGTATGATAGAAAACATTGCCTTCTCTTCAGAAGCCCCTTATGCAACTGAACCCTGACCTTCATTCAAATCCTCATTGCACAAAAGAAGTTTGTGTCTGTCTCAGATCAATGAATACACAGACATTTTTGGTATTTGATGAAAGTAATCATATGCAAAACTGGCAAACAAAACTGTATGAGAAGTTCAGTTCTACCTTCTGTGACATCCCTGCCCTGTTTTTTGTAAAGCCAATTGAGAATCAGGTTGAATTTTTTTTATTCTTATGTTCTTCGAAGGTTACCACTAGTTTTGAGTATGCGGTATTTCTTTCACAAAATCTGTGTGTTGCTAACATGGTTAGTTTTAGAAAATGTGATGCTAATTCTTCTGGCTGCAATTTCAATCTCGTCTTGTCTCGTCGTCTTCCGCTTATCCGGGACCGGGTCGCGGGGGCAGCAGACTCAGCAGAGACGCCCAGATGTCCCTCTCCCCAGACACCTCCTCCAGCTCCTCCGGGGGGAGCCCAAGGCGTTCCCAGGCCAGCCGAGAGACATAGTCCCTCCAGCGTGTCCTGGGCCGTCCCCTGGGCCTCCTCACGGGGGGACGTGCCTGGAACACCTCCCGAGGAAGGCGTCCAGGAGGCATCCGGTATAGATGCCCGAGCCACCTCAACTGGCTCCTCTCGATGTGGAGGAGCATCGGCTCTACTCAGAGTCCCTCCCAGATGACTGAGCTTATCTCTAAGGGAGTGCCCTACGGAGGATGCTCATTTCAGCCGCTTGTATCCGGGATCTCGTTCTTTCAGTCATGACCCAAAGTTCATGGCCATAGGTGAGGGTAGGAACGTAGACCCACCGGTAAATTGAGAGCTTTGCTTTTCGGCTCAGCTCTCTCTTCACCACAACGGACTGGCACAGTGCCCCCATTACTGCGGCAGCCGCACCGATCCATCTGTCGATCTCCCGCTCCATTTTTCCCTCACTCGTGAACAAGACCCTGAGATACTTAAACTCCTCCACTTGAGGCAGGAACTCCCCTCCAACCTGAAGAGGACAAGCCACCCTTTTCCGGTCGAGTACCATGGCCTTGGATTTGGAGGAGCTGATCTTCATCCCAGCCGCTTCACACTCGGCTGCGAACCGCGCATGCTGTAGGTCTTGGCTAGAGGGGGCCAGCAGGACCACGTCATCTGCAAAAAGAAGAGACGAAATCCACTGGTCCCCAAACCAGACCCCCTCCGGCCCTTGGCTGCGCCTAGAAATCCTGTCCATAAAAGTTATGAACAGGACCGGTGACAAAGGGAAGCCCTGCCGTACTCCTGGAGAACCCCCCACAGGGCATCACGAGGGACACAGTCGAATGCCTTCTCCAGGTCCACAAAACACATGTGAACCGGTTGGGCAAACTCCCATGAACCCTCGAGTACTCTGTAGAGGGTATAGAGTTGGTCCATTGTTCCACGGCCGGGACAAAAACCACACTGCTCTTCCTGAAGCTGAGGTTTGACTATCGGCCGGACTCTCCTCTCCAATACCCTGGCGTAGGCCTTACTAGGGAGGCTGAAGAGTGTGATCCCCCTGTAGTTGGAACACACTCTCCGGTCACCCTTCTTATGTAGGGGGACCACCACCCCGTCTGCCAGTCCGGAGGCACTGTCCCCGACCGCCATGCAATGTTGAAGAGGCGTGTCAACCATGACAACCCAACAACATCCAGAGATTTGAGGTACTCGGGGCGGATCTCAACCACCCCCGAAGCATTGCCACCGCGGAGCTTTTTAACCACCTCGGTGACTTCAGCCTGTGTGATGAAAAGTCCAACCCCGAGTCCCCAGCCTCTGTTTCCACCACGGATTGCATGATGGCAGAATTGAGGAGATTCTCGATGTACTCCTTCCACCGCCCGATAATGTCCTCCGTCGAGGTCAGCAGCCTCCCACCCCCACTATAAACAGTGTTGGCGAAGCACTGCTTCCCCCTCCTGAGGCGCCGGACGGTTTGCCAGAATCGCTTCGAGGCCAACTGGTAGTCCTTCTCCATGGCCTCACCGAACTCCTCCCAGGCCCGAGTTTTTGCCTCTGCCACAGCCCGGGCCCCAGCACGCTTGGCCTCACTGTACCCGTCAGCCGCCTCAGGAGTCCCACAACCAACCACAGCCGATAGGACTCCTTCTTCAGCTTGACAGCATCCCTTACTGCAGGTGTCCACCACCGGGTTCTGGGCTTGCCACCGCAACAGGCACCGCAGACCTTACGGCCGCAGCTACGGGCATCAGCATCGACAATAGATGCAGAGAACATGGTCCACTCAGACTCTATGTCTCCAACATCCCTCGGGATCTGGTCAACGCTCTCCCGGAGGTGGGAGTTGAATACATCCATGGCCGAGGGCTCCGCCAGGCGTTCCCAGCAGACCCTCACTATGCGCTTGGGCCTGCCAAGTCTGTCCGGCTTTCTCCTCCTCCAGCGGATCCAAGTCCAATAACAAAACACCACTCGGATTCAGATCGGGGAGGCCATTCCTCCCGATCACGCCTCTCTAGGTGTCACTGTCATTTCCCACATGGGCGTTGAAGTCACCCCAGCAGAATAATGGAGTTCCCGGGAGAGGCACTATCCAGCACCCACGACAGGGACACCAAGAAGGCCGGGTACTCCGCTCTACCGCTCGGCCCGTAGGCCAAGACGACAGTCAGAGACCTATCCCTAACCCGAAGACGCAGGGATATGACCCTCTCATCCACTGGGGTAAACCCCAACACGAGACGGCTGAACTGGGGGGGGAACAAGCAAACCCAGGAAAACGTTTCCTGACTCGCTCCTCCAAAACACCCCAAAGTGGCTCAATAATATTTAGATCTGGTGACTGTGCAGGCCATGGGAGATGTTCAACTTCACTTTCATGTTCATCAAACCAATCTTTCACCAGTTTTGCTGTGTGTATTGGTGCATTGTCATCCTGATACACGGCACCACCTTCAGGATACAATGTTTGAACCATTGGATGCACATGGTCCTCAAGAATGGTTCGGTAGTCCTTAGCACAAGTATTGGGCTAAGGGAATGCCATGATATGGCAGCCCAAACCATCACTAATCCACCCCCATGCTTCACTCTGGGCATGCAACAGTCTGGGTGGTACGCTTCTTTGGGGCTTCTCCACACCGCAACTCTCCCGGATGTGGGGAAAACAGTAAAGGTGGACTCATCGGAGAACAATACATGTTTCACATTGTCCACAGTCCAAGATTTGCACTCCTTGCACCATTGAAACTGACTTTTTGGCATTGGCATGAGTGACCAAAGGTTTGGCTATAGCAGCCCGGCCGTGTATATTGATCCTGTGGAGCTCCCGACGGACAGTTCTGGTGGAAACAGGAGAGTTGAGGAGCACATTTAATTGTGCCGTGATTTGGGCAGCCGTGGTTTTATGTTTTTTGGATACAATCCGGGTTAGCACCCGAACATCCCTTTCAGACAGCTTCCTCTTGCGTCCACAGTTAATCCTGTTGGATGTGGTTCATCCTTCTTGGTGGTATGCTGACATTACCCTGGATACCGTGGCTCTTGATACATCACAAAGACTTGATGTCTTGGTCACAGATGTGCCAGCAAGACGTGCACCAACAATTTGTCCTCTTTTGAACTCTGGTATGTCACCCATAATGTTGTGTGCATTTCAATATTTTGAGCAAAACTGTGCTCTTACCCTGCTAATTGAACCTTCACACTCTGCTCTTACTGGTGCAATGTGCAATCAATGAAGATTGGCTACCAGGCTGGTCCAATTTAACCTTGAAACCTCCCATACTAAAATGACAAGTGTTTCAGTTTCATTGTCCAACCCCTGTACATTTGACACCTAGGGACACCCTGAAGAAGTGGTTCTTGTAAGGGGCTTACAGAAAATATTACGCATTTTCCTATTTTTATTTCCTCTTTTACTTTCAATTCCCCTTTATTTATTGTGATTACAGCTGCTGTTCATGTGACACTGGAAGACTGTCTTAGTAATAGGTTAACAGCTGATCTTTCATGTTCTTATTCCCCAAATCAATAAACACATCACCTGGTAGTTGAAAAAACAATTTTATTTTTAAAAGTTTCAATAAGTACTGATGAGGTTTTTGTCTACTCCACCAGTTACCGACTACAATCTAATTTATATTTATGTTCAGAAATGATCCTTTCTATTCACCATATTTAAAGAAAAACTCTACCTCTGATCTTAAGTAATTTACCTTTAAGCATTTTAACCAGCTCATCTTGTACAGTTTAGCAGTAGAAGAAGTTGTAGAAATGATGCATGTAAGAATTACTTCATCCAAGTGAAATGTCACTGGTATTTCTGGAGACGGCGTCTGAGATAGTAACCATGACTTCATATGGAGCTGTTTGGAAATAACCTTTACATGTTTTTTATTCTCTCACCAGTTTATTCTATTTGTCACCTACAGGAACATGTTCATCTGAGTTTTATTTAGCCACACATACCAACTGGACTACATTTAGAGAAAGGTTTATCATACTTGTCATTCTTTAGAGCTATTTTCCTCCCTTATGAAGCCTAATATGTTCAGTCAGACCACACAGATTATTTGGAAGCATTCAACCAGTATGATGCAGGATCCATCTATGGATCATTAATAATGTTACAAGTTTCAGTTGTAACTAATGTGAATAAGTTAAAAGGTCAACAGAAAAGACACCAGACTCCTGGCGGGGAACAATTTGTCACTGTTTTTGTTTTGTTTTTGTCCCAGTACTATTTTAGATTTTTAAAGGATGATTTTTGCATTTTTAAATAATTTTACCCAAAGTTAAAACGTATCTGAAAGAAAGAGTTCATTTATTTTATTAGCATTTTCCTTATTAGCCAGAAAAATTCAACTACTTTGCAGTTTGTAAAACTTAAATGTTTTCAGATGAAATCTAAAATGTCCATAAAATCTATTAAATCCCTGCTTCAAATATTCCCTCTTTAAATATCTGCTCATTTTAATAGCTTGTATCTCTTAAAATAAACTGTTGATTTTAAATGTGTTAGATTATGTAGCTTTAATGCATATCATTATTTTTATTCCATAAAAGAACTGACATTTACAAGAAGTACATTCAATTTTCACATTACAGAAGACCAAACGCATGGACGGGGCTTTGTTTTTGCGGTAATTAATGTAAAAGTAGCAAGAACCCCTCATGACGACTACACGCTGTCGGGGGTGCTGGATAGTGCCCTCCTGGGGACTCCATTATTCTGCTGGGGGACTTGAACGCCCACGTGGGAAATGACAGTGACACCTGGAGAGTCGTGATCGGGAGGAATGGCCTCCCCGATCTAAATCTGAGCGGTGTTTTGTTATTGGACTTCTGTGCTAGTCATGGATTGTCCATAATGAACACCATGTTCAAACATAAGGGTGTCCATCAGTGCACTTGGCACCAGGATACCCTAGGCAGGAGGTCAATGATCGACTTTGTTGTCGTATCATCAGACCTTCGGCCGCATGTTTTGGACTCTCGGGTGAAGAGAGGGGCTGAGCTGTCCACTGATGACCACCTGGTGGTGAGTTGGATCCGCTGGGGGAGGAGACAGCCGGACAGACTTGCGCAGACCCAAGCGCATATTGAGGGTCTGCTGGGAACGTCTGGCGGACCCCTTGGCCAGGGATGTATTCAACTCTCACCTCCGGGAGAGCTTTGACCAGATGCCGAGGGATGTTGGAGACATAGAGTCCGAGTGGACCATGTTCTCCACATCTATTGTCGATGCTGCTGCCCGTAGCTGCGGCCATAAGGTCTGCGGTGCCTGTCGCGGCGGCAATCCCCGAACCCGGTGGTGGACACCGGCAGTAAGGGACGCTGTCAAGCTGAAGAAGGAGTCCTATCGGCTGTGGTTGGCTTGTGGGACTCCTGAGGCGGCTGACGGGTACCGTGAGGCCAAGCGTGCCGCGGCCCGGATGGTGGCAGAGGCAAAAACTCGGACCTGGGAGGAGTTCGGTGAGGCCATGGAGAAGGACTACCAGTTGGCCCCGAAGCGATTCTGGCAAACCGTCCGGCGCCTCAGGTGGGGGAAGCAGTGCTTCGCCAACACTGTTTACAGTGGGGGTGGGGAGCTGCTGACCTCGACTGGGGACATTATCGGCCAGTGGAAGGAGTAGTTCGAGGATCTCCTCAATCCTGCCATCATGCATTCCGTGGTGGAAACAGAGGCTGGGGACTCGGGGTTGGACTCTTTCATCACCCAGGCTGAAGTCACCGAGGTGGTTAAAAAGCTCCGCGGTGGCAGGGCTTCGGGGTTGGATGAGATCCGCCCTGAGTACCTCAAGTCTTTGGATGTTGTGGGGCTGTCATGGCTGACACGCCTCTTCAACATTGCGTGGCGGACGGGGACCGTGCCTTTGGACTGGCAGACTGGGGTGGTGGTCCCCCTACATAAGAAGGGTGACCGGAGAGTGTGTTCCAACTACAGGGGGATCACACTCCTCAGCCTCCCTGGTAAGGCCTACGCCAGGGTATTGGAGAGGAGAGTCTGGCCTATAGTCGAACCTCGGCTTCAGGAGGAGCAGTGTGGTTTTTGTCCCGGCCGTGGAACACTGGACCAGCTCTATACCCTCTGCAGGGTACTCGAGGGTTCATGGGAGTTTGCCCAACCGGTCCACATGTGTTTTGTGGACCTGGAGAAAGCATTTGACTGTGTCCTTCGTGATGCCCTGTGGGGTATGCTCCAGGAGTTTGGAATCGGGGGACCTTTACTAGGGGCCATCCGAGGAGTTTAGTTCGCATTGCCGGCACTAAGTTGGACCTGTTCCCGGTGCATGTTGGACTCCGGCAGGGCTGCCCTTTGTCACCGGTCCTGTTCATAACTTTTATGGACAGGATTTCTAGGCGCAGCCAAGGGCCGGAGGGGGTCTGGTTTGGGGATTAGAGGATTTCCTCTCTTCTTTTTGCAGATGACGTGGTCCTGCTGGCCCCCTCTAGCCAAGACCTACAGCATGCGCGGTTCGCAGCCGAGTGTGAAGCGGCTGGGATGAAGATCACCTCCTCCAAGTCCGAGGCCATGGGTCTCAACCGGAAAAGGGTGGCTTGTCCTCTTCAGGTTGGAGGGGAGTTCCTGCCTCAAGTGGAAAAGTTTAAGTATCTCAGGGTCTTGTTCACGAGTGAGGGAAGAATGGAGCGGGAGATCGACAGACGGATCGGTGCGGCTGCCACAGTAATGGGGGCGCTGTGCCGGTCCGTTGTGGTGAAGAGAGAGCTGAGCCGAAAAGTGAAGCTCTCAATTTACCGGTCGGTCTACGTTCCTACCCTGACCTATGGCCATGAACTTTGGGTCATGACCGAAAGAACGAGATCCCGGATACAAGCTTCCTCCGTAGGGCACTCCCTTAGAGATAGTGTGAGAAGCTCAGTCATCTGGAAGGGGCTCGGAGTAGAGCTGCTACTCCTCCACATCGAGTGGAGCCAGTTGAGGTGGCTCGGGCATCTATACCGGATGCCTCCTGGACGCCTTCTTCGGGAGGTGTTCCAGGCACGTCCCATTGGGAGGAGGCCCAGGGGACGGCCCAGGACACGCTGGAGGGACTATGTCTCTCGGCTGGCCTGGGAATGCCTTGGGCTCCCCCCGGAGGAGCTGGAGGAGGTGTCTGGGGAGCGGGACGTCTGGGCGTCGCTGCTGAGTCTGCTGCCCCCGTGACCCAGTCCCGGATAAAGCGGAAGACGACGAGTACGAGTTATTTAAAAGTAGTAAGGGAGAAATTAGGAATAGACAAGACATTTTCCTTATCTTTGAAAAACAGGCTGTAAAGTCTTTCTTCTCAAATAGCTCAGCAAGGCCTGAAGTTTTCTCAGCACAGTAAGAAGCAAAAACATTTATGGAACTATATAAAATATTCATGCCCTTCAAACACATTTTGTTGTGTTATAACCACAAAGCTCTTGTCATCATATGTGACAGATTAACTCACAATAGTTCATAATGATAAAGTGGGAGGGAAATTAGGGATAGTTTTCACATTTTAATTACAAATGAAAATCCGGAAAGTGTGGGGTGCATTTGGATTCAGCCCACTCTACTCTGATACCCTTAAAGAAATACCTGCTTCGGAAAAGAGACAACACCTACATAACTTTTAATCTCAGTATAAATCCATCTTTACTGTGAAGAACTCAGAGGTTTGTTACTGAACATCAGTGAACAAACAGCACCATGAAGACTAGGGAACACAGCAGACAGGCTAGGAAGAAATGTGGGAGGTTTAAAGCAGGTTCAGGTTGTAAAACAATATCCCAACCTTTGAACGTCTCACAGAACTCTTTTCAATGCATCAAACCAAAAACTGGAAAATGTACGTCACAACTGCATATCTACCAAAACTTGGCCATCCACATAAACAAGATGGGAGACCCATGGTAACTCTGGAGGAGCTACAGAGATCCACAGCTCAGGTGGGAGAATCTGTCAACAGGACAACAGTTATCCGCCATTAGGAATGACTTTAGGAACGGCTAAATTTCATGTAGGGAACACAGCAAACATGTAGAAGAAGGAGCACTGGTCAGCTGAGACCAAAACTCAACCAACCCCACAGTGAAACATGGTTACACATATTTTCAGCAGTGACTGGCCCTGCGATGGACTGGCGACCTGTCCAAGGTGTACCCGGCCTCTCGCCCATAGACTGCTGGAGATAGGCACCAGCTCCCCCGCGACCCACTATGGAATAATCGGTAGAAAATGACTGACTGACATTAGAAAATATAAAAAGTTCATGGGATATGAATGTTTTTCCAAAGCAGTTTATGTACCCTTGTATGTGAATAAATAGCATTTTACTGTGTAAAAGCAAAATCAATAATAATCATCTTACCTTCTTTTTCCTGTCACTGATGAAGAATTTTCTTTAGCCAATCAATTTTGTGATTGTAAGGTGCATCAAACTTTAATACTCCTGTGTTTTTTGCAAAGCTCCCAGCTTTATTTAAGAAAATGAACATTCTTTTCATTTTTCCACTTGTGATTTTGTCTTACTGCTGCTAAATAGCTAAAATAACTGTTGTCCCAATGCAAGAGCCTATGTGATTTCTGCATTGTTTGGGAATTTCCCCTCAGAAGGCTAATATTGCAGAGTATTGTTGAGACCGCACAAAGAGGCTTCGGAATAGGTAGAGAATTTTCCAGATGGCTCAGCTGCTGCAACAACAAACACTGAAATTCCCTACTTTATCTTTCAATCTAGCACTACACATATGCAGCCCAAAGGAACAAGATGTTTTTCTTTCTATGCTCAATAAAAATATGAACATGCACAAGAAGATTTGTTATTTTGACACAATATCTCAACAATTGCTCCTCAAATTAGTGATAAGCCCAAAAAGCAAATGTCCATACTTACGTTATTCTAAAAAATATACATGTCAGCATATTTTTAAGGACATCTAAAGGACTGTGGCATCTCTAATCACCTAGTAAAAGTGATATATTGTATCATTCTAAATTTGTGATAAACTGTGTATATTCACTATACTGTATATTGTTGAGGTGGGCTGACCTCTTTCTCCTGATCCTGAGCTTCATTGAGGTTTTTTTCGGCATCCACGCCGCTCTCCAGGGCTCCTCTGATGCTTCCAGCGACCCCATCACCTCTCTCTGGGGCTCCCCCGTGGGTTCCAGCATCCTGTGAACGATTTTCCAGAGCTCCACCATGGGTTCTCCCTGTCTCCTGGCCAGCCTCCAGACCTCCTGTGACACCTGGTTACCTTCCGAAACTCCAAGGCCGTAAGCCCCAGCTGTTCCGGCAGGGGACTCTGGCGTTCATTTGCTGGATCTGATGCCCACCAGAGCTCTGTCCCTCCTTAGGCCGACATTTCAGTACTGCACTCTGCTTTTTGTTTCTTTTAGTCCTGCCGTCTTCGTCTTTGTGTTTGGCCCGCAACAACACCAAACCATGACAGGTCCATGTCTTTGTCTTTTTATGTTACATCTCTGTTCATGCACCAAACACTTTCAAGTCACATAGAAACTTATCAAATGTTATTATAAGAGCTGCTTTCAATTGAAATAGATAACAAGTACATAAAATATATTCTTCTAACTTCAAGTGCTTTCTGTTTTGACTGCCTTTCTCTCTAAATCCTGTTGTATGTCTTGGAATTTTTGATCTCATATTTACACAATTCAGCATGACAATACAGTTTTCCCCAGAACCACTCAGTACTGATGAAAGCAGCATAGTCTCTCAATACAAGTCTTCCCAGACTTTGTCCAGCCGTGGCAAAGTGCTGTTGGCAGTGTGTGTTGCTGCGATCTCTGGTGTTGATACGTTTCATTAGCAGGTAACTCTAGCTGCTCATATCTCGGTTTCATGCTAACCGAGTCTCCCGAGAGTGTGCTCAAAAACAAAGGCGGCAGGGTCCTTTGTGGGGTACACTTAGGACAGGTTCAGTTTACAGTAAACACAGAGACAGGGGTGTAACAGAGGTCACATATGAATATTTGTAAGTGGATGTGGAGCCTTTGGTCGCTGTTCTGCTTTAGTCTAGAAGAACTTTAAAAATTAAAATTAAATTTTAAAAAATGATAATGGCTTGTTTTTGATTGACTCTGTTTAACCTGTTAAATTCTTGTATCTACTCACTATAGATAAGTGTATTTTGATTATATTATAAACTTAAAAACATGAAGAAATTAAACCAACCCCAAATAGTATAAACATGTTCTATATAGTTTTTTTAAATATGTGATTTTGATCAATTATTAAAATTGTTCTCTGATTTATTTGAGATGCTCTATCTCACCTAATTTTTTTAATTAGCGTTGCTGAAGGTTTTACAGCCTCAACCTGACAAGACAATAACCTGGTAGCCTCTCCTTGATTTTCATGATTGACTGAAGCTGGTAGTTTCTCCTTTTCTGCATGAAAATATTCTTTGACTCATTGGATTGACCAGAACTCAGAACCAAGACAACCTCCAGGGAACTCGGATAATATCTAAGTCGGAAATGTCTTTCATAGCCACTTCTAAACAACTACAGTCTTTGATCATCACTTCAAACAATTTTAATGTTGATAGGTGTTGTTCATATGTTTGCATCACCAAGTACAACTTCAAAAGTAAAGCCTACAAGTTTAACTTAATTTTGTTGCTGCCCACGTGGAAAAGCTCAATACCTTCCAAGGAAAACTTTTATGGTCAGATGACATAAAGTTTAAGCTTTTTGCTAACAATGACAGAAAGTATGTTTGGATAAAGAACTCTGTACCAACTGTCAAGCATAGTGGGAGTAACATCATACTATGGGGCTATTTCAGTGCCAGTGGTACTAATGCATCGCTGCTGAGTTGGTACCAAGTCCCATACATAGGATAGGTGGTGTCTTTTATGATATTTAATGCTTCTGATCCAGCACATCTAATTTAAACCAGCAGGTCATTAAAAGGTTTGATGACACTCAGAGATTTGATTTCATCTGTTTGAGTCAGTTGTGTTGGAACAATGTCTAAAATCATGCAGGACGTCTGCCTCCTGAGGTACCACTTGTCTGCACTGGTGACATAAACATGTTAATGCATACAAAATAAATAGTCTTGTTCAGCAAATCATAAACATAGTTTGTGCAGTGGGGAAAATGTGTAAAATTGACTGAACTGTTGACAAAACAAGAGAACTTTTCATATTTCGTAGTTCTAACACATGATTATAACTGAAAAAACTTCGCTACCAAATTCATGTCAAGCAGATCGACGTACACTCACCAGCCATAATGTTAGGTACACCTTGCACATACTGGGTTGGACCACCAACATTTTCCTTCAGAACTGCTTTATTCATTCATGGCATATAGTCAAGAAGGTGTCAAAAACAGTCCTCAGGAATTTTGGTCCATCTTGGCAGAATAAACAGAACACAATTGCTGCAGATTTTTCTGCTCACATCCACATCTCTTGTTTCACTAATCCCAGGGGTGCCTCCACAGCCATTTGATTGGCTGATCACTATTTGTGTTAACAAGCAACTGAGCAGGTAAACCTTATTTTACAGTTAGGTCTTTGTCATTTATTTCCGATTTCATTGTGATTTTTATAGACACGAATCAAGTTAATTAATAAAAGTTAAGATGATTATGCTCTTGTAATGACCTTCAACATATTCAAAGCAAGCGTGTTAACATTTGGCTGTCAACATGAAATCAATTTCTCTGAGAGACTGATTTGGTGTTTGCCAGTTGCCACCTAGACTCGGAGTCATTCAACAAATATCAGCTCTTGTTTAAGAGGCACTGGCTCTGATGTGTGTATGTCTGTTTACTTGTTATATTTAAATCTGTGGCCATTGTTCTGATCCAATAAATAGGTTTAGAGCTGGTTTTAGACAGGTAGGATGGTTAGACTGAAGTCCCTTGGAGATCAACGAAAGACCATCCAGTGTTTCATGAAACAGGAGAAGAGGAATTGTGTGTGTGTTAGAGTGTTTGCATATGTACCTTTTCTGACACAGAGGTCAACCAGTCAACTAGGTGCTGAGGGAACCATTTTTCACAGGCTTTGATTTGCCTGTGAGTAAGTTGGCAAGTATGCTTTCAAAGTCCAGTAGTCTACAGTCCCAACAGACGACCACAATGGAGGTAATCCCCTTTATCACAGCCAGCGCAAACACATTAGCCACACAACATCAACACTGCACTCAAGAGCCTTATTGACAAATCCTCCTTGGTTTCTCAATGAAATTCAGATGAGAGAGGCTGCAATGGTCCTTTCCAAGAAAACAAGAAGCCCAAATGCTGGGCATCGATGTTTGAAAACAGCAAAGTCCAGTTTGCATATAATTCTTTTTCTTTGCAATACTGGAACAGTGAGGAAAATAAAACCCAGATATACAAATTAAATCAAACAATTAACTGTTTAAGGTTAACCTTGGGTATACATTTTTTATGGAGTGTTAACAAATGTTATTATTCAAGCTGTTATTATTAAAAATGTTATGTGAAACTTAAGCAACATTCTTCCTTCAAATGTGATAGTCATACAATAAAACCTTCTGAGTGTTTGCTCACTGGAGTTTCCCTTGGAGTGTGTCATGATTTAGATGTTATCCACAAAAAAAAAAAAACATTCATCTGAAAAGATTTCAAGAAGTTTAAGATGGGACTTTATATATGTTCTGATTTTTTTATTCTTTCTGTGGGGTTGCTAGAGACCAGTTACTCAATGTCTTATTTTACCTGTTGTTAACCAATGTAGACAAACTTTAGCCCTGTTGGTAAATAGTGTTTTTTTATGAAAGATTAAATCTATGACATATGATACTTGGTTTTTGACTACATGCTTTGTGTAAGTAATTTGATGACAAACTTTATTTTGTTCTGTCTTTCATCTAACTTAGTAGCAGTGTCTGTATTGTCCCTGTGATGAACTGACATCCTGTCCAGAGTGGATCATCATCTAGCCCAATGATTGCTGAAGACAGGCGCCAGGCACCCCATCACTTTGAGGAGGAATAAACTGATTTAGTAAATAGATGGTTGGATAATTTAGCAGTTTGAAGCTGTGGCACATTCTGGTACTGCTGAATTTATGGGAGTGGACTCGTCTTACAGATTTCTTTAAGATATCATTGCCTTTCTTTTTCACCAGATAGTTACTGTGATCAATAGTGTTCAGTCTTCAGTGTATGTAGCTGCATGCAATAATGCAAAATGTGTAATGGGTTAAAGTTTTATAAAATAGCATTTACATGAGGCCCTAGATTGGGGTTATTTTAAAACAAGAGAAATCCACTGGGCCCTGGTTCTAGAACCGTTATATGAACTCTCCGATAAGAATTCATCTGTTCCCAAAGCTGACATGACTTGGACTGTTGTCTACTGCAGGGAAGATAAAGACTGCTGATGAATTCACAGAAACACACCAAAATGATCATAGCATCATAGCTTACACAGCAAGAAAATATATATTGATTAACTAACTGTAAATATATTTCAAAGGCCCTATTGACATGAAATTTACATTTCACACAACTAAGGTAGTCCAAACATAGAAAGAAATCAAAACAAATATGTCTATAAATTAAGAGTAAAAACGGTGGAATTACACTGGAAATAAAATTTAACACAGGCTACACGGTGGTGCAGTTGGTAGCACTGTTGCCTTGCAGGAAGAAGGTCCTGGGTTCGATTCCTGACCAGGGGTCTTTCTGCATGGAGTTTGCATGTTCTCCCCATGCATGCGTGGGTTCTCACCGGGTACTCTGGCTTCCTCCCACAGTCCAAAGACATGCCTGTTAGGTTAATTGGTAACTCTAAATTGCCCTTAGGTGTATGAATGAGTGTGTGCTTGGTTGTTTGTATGTTGCCCTGCGGTGGACTGGAGACCTGTCCAGGGTGACCCCACATCTCGCCCATAGACTGCTGGAGATAGGCACCAGCTCCCCTGTGACCCACTATGGAATAAGCGGTAGAAAATGACTGACTAAAATTTAACACATGAAGAAAAGGTTCAAAACAACATACAAAGCCAATTAACCAGGTGAAATCTGCCTGTATTTAGAAGACAATCCAGCTTCATATCAATGAAAAATACTATTGAGTGGTTTAAAACTAATGATTGTCCTATAAACAGGCTTTTATTACCAAGGTATCACACAAAAAGCAGCTAATGATGGGTGAAAGAAAAAGCTTGCTTCTTATTCAACATTACGTTGGAATGGACCGGTACGGATACACCAAATGTCCTGCACTGGTCCAGGGCCCAATGGTTGGGGATCTTTGCACTTTGCTTCATATTAAATTTATAAACTAATTTGGTTTGATTTCTTTGTATGTGTGGATTACTTGGGTTGTTTTTGACATCTTGAATTAATTTAATTTCAACAGACCCATTCAAACATATTTAAAGAGAAAAACATTGATGTGTTCAACACTTGTTTTCTCTGGTGTATTTGGCGGAGACAGGAGAAAAGAGAAAACCCAGGTTTTCCCCTGAAACCTGCTTATTATGGCTTCAGTCATCCCTCTTCCTTATCAGATAGATACAATTTCCAGTCATTCTAGAAGCTAATAACAAACCTGTCCGTTCTGATATTCCACCTCTCTGTCACTCTGCTGGCATCACTGCTCATTCCTCTGAAAAGTGAAACAGTAACATGCTAGTAGCAATGTAAACACTGAGTTTTTGATGTTTTTCAGAGAGGCCATCATCTCAGGCACAGTTGTTAGTGGGCAATGGGTCCTTGGGCCCCCGTTGGGGATGTAGGCTCCCAAGTGAGACTCCTGTAGACTCCCAGCTGTTCTATGCAACATGCTGAACAGTAGGGGGTCGCCCTGTGTTTGTTTAAAACTAACAGGAGTCCCATTAATGCCCTGACTCCCCTCATTTAGGACTGCCATCGGGACACAAAGGACAGCCCTGGGAAGCGGCACGTTGCAAGGGACACCAATTATCGAGGCAAGGACACAGGCCAGCTTGTTCGTGCTCAAGGACATGTCAACTCATTGGACGACCCCCTCCATCAAACCCATTAACCAGAGCGCACAGAGAGGCATCTTAATTGGTGTTGGGCAAACAGATTTTGTCACAAAGTTGCAAAGGAAGCTAAGTAGCTGAATGTTCACATTGTCTAACCCCTGACCTGGGCTTCAGGGGCCGTTCGGAGACATCATTATGCTCCATTACTTTGAGTAATCGTCTCAGGCTCATCCTATACCCCAGCAGGGAATCCAGGACAGCAATTAAAAGCAATATTACAGCAATAAATATGGCGTAAATACAAAGTGAGCCCTTTTCTCTCTGTCCAGTGATATTATAGTGGCGAGGGGCAAGATTTGGCACAGACAGTATCTTGTGGGATCCTTTGGTTGGACCCAGTTGAATTTTTTGACAGTCAGCGGTGGTCATTTCAGTCTTCCTCTTAAAGTGAAGCTGTTCCTTCTTCTCAGCTCAGTCCCTTCACTGGACCCCCAGAGCCCCTCGCATTTCCCACCCTCTCTGCCTCTTTCATTCTGTTTTAAATAGGATTTTGTTTGAGGGAATCACTTGACATCATTAGTTTTGGAGAGTGGCCACCATGGCACGGTTGCTTGTCTTGGCTCATGAAAACATATGTCAGATTAGCAGCAGAGGACTTGTTTTTCGACCTCAGGTGAAAGGTCTGCACTGTTTTCTTTTTGTTATTTTGCGTTGGTTCCCTGCTCTTCTTCCTCCCTTCTCCTTTATTACCTAATAGTAAATGGTTATTCTATTTTTGGGTTTAAATTGCATAAACAGTCAGTTTGTCTCTGTATTATGGTGGTATTAAGAGGTGTTTCCAGTACAAAATAAGCCATTTTATAAAATCAACTGACCTTGCTCATCTTTCCGCCAGTCATTCATCTGTTAAAATACTGGACAAATAATGAAAATATTACTTGCGTATCTTTCCAACAAATACAATAAATCTTAGTTTATCTTTAAAAAATAAAAAACAAAATTTTGACTACAACAATGATTGATGCAAATGCTTAATAATTTGTTTCTGTCAAAAGTCAATGCTTTGGGTGGGTTCAACTTGTTCAAAGTAAAGAGACAGCTTCAGACAACATGCTGTCTGGCACCTAGTAGGCTGGGACTAGTCATTGTATTTGTTTGCAGAGACTGATATTTGTACTCGCAGAGGCTATTTATAAACTCTTACAATGTTGGATTATTCTGCGGGTCATTACTGAGATCAAAGTAGATCATTTTGGTTTAATTGCAGGCCATATTTATCACAGCCAGAGTTCACAGACTGTAGACTGAGGAGAAAACTTGTGCTGCAAAGTTTGGCACTCTGAAACTTGTGTTTATAGGTCAATGTAATCCCAGCTGTAGCCTTGTGACACAATGGACACATAATGCTGGACTGGTCCAAGAAAAACAGTGGCAGTTGAACTGCCACTGTTTCCCTTTGGTAATTTGCCCAAAGCATCAAAATTGGACTGGACCCTAACTTTTTGTGTCTACACATTTTCTCCAAAGGTCTTCTAAAATACAATCACTGGATGTGCAGCTGTGATAGATAAATATTGAAGGCTGGGTTAGATTTGCATTTAAAGGATTTCACCACATAGAACAGGTTGTGGTTTTGTTTAGTTTTCCCTCCAAGTAATATTGGATTTATTCCTTTAGTTGCCCTGCCCATTGCAACCTTCTGGCATGCTATTGATGCACAATTGAAACTACTATTAACTTTTTGCAATATATGAATTCCACTGGCAATTAATCAGTCCCTGAGCATGATGCTGCCACCACCATGTTTGACAGCAGATATCAAGACAAGGGCTACAAAATTGTTTAGCACCCTTTCACCTAATGGAGATTCTGTGGACAGTGACACTGTTGTTCCATCCATTTTGTCTGTACGTGTTTATGGCAGTTTGGATCTTCTTCCATGATCCTTCTCTGACATTTAAAATAATCGTCTAGGAATTTACAATTCTTCTTCGAGATAGAATGACTCCCTGGACTACTCCGTTGCTCAGAGTATTGGTGAATCAAACAATCCTGTTTATTATGGCAAAGAAACTACAATTGAAGAAGTTATTGAGCTTTTGCCTTGTCAAGTAAAAACACAATGCAATCAGAATATCCAGCGCAAATTCAAGCGTGTGCACCTAATTTTATTTTTTAGGAGTCATTGAAGTTGTTTGTTGCATAGCCATTCCAGCCTGGTAAAAGAAGGGTTCGGACAAATGACTGAAAGCCAAAAATCAATCAGAATCAAATCTCGACATGGGCAACATTTACTGACAGTGTAACAACTCTGCATCATGTTCTCCCTGCCTTCTGATTCTCTTCATGCAAAACTATGACAAAGTCTGACAAAAAGTGAAGCAGTTTTGAAGATAAGTAGGATGCATGACTGAAGAGAAAGAATGAAAGTGTGGAGCATGCAAGAAAATGAGGTGGAGCTCCTCTGTTCAGTTGCAACATGCTGATGTCCTTTTTGTTCAGGCACTTACTGTTTTGATTTTATGTAACAAAGTTCTAAACTCGAACTTATGTATTGACCTAAACAATGAAAAGTATCATTAAAATGTCTGACAACTGAATGTTTATTAAGGTTTGATGCTTCTATTAATCTGTCATTCTTCAGTTACATCATTTGTTTAAAAAAAACTCTGTGTACTAGTTTTACCATTACTGAAAAAGGGCGTCAGAACCTAAAAATGTGGCCTTGATAGAATCAAGCAGCTTCTGCCTATTGGTGGGAAAGTGCTGATTAATTGTGTCGTAGCCCTGTGAGAAAGTACGCCCAGCGCAAAGCTCTAATTATGGGCCCTGCCTGGCTGAGAGAAAAAGGGGACAAAACCCTCAACAAAGGCTCATCTCATATCTCAAGACAATGAGGGGCCAGAAGAATAGGAGAAAGGAGAAGTTAATGAGCTGTGTCACCTGGCATCTGTTGATGCTGGGACCAGGACTGACGTGTGGGTGTTTATGAAAGAGACAAGCTTTTTGTGTTTGTGTTTATGTGTAACTTTATGTTCTTTTTTCCTTTGTTGTTTAAAATTTAAAATTTTCCCCAGATCATGTTTGTGAAGAGGTAATAGGAAAATATTTTCAAACTTTGGAATGATGCATGTTTTAGTTTGTTTTCTCTTTCTGTCAATGTATCACTGTCTTTTAAACACTTTAAATGTTAAATTTTCTAAACCTTGTTTCAAAGTTGAAGCAGGGGCTAAATAAGATTTTAAATACATTTCTTGAAAAACTACAAGGTTGCACTCCTTTGGGTTATTTGTACATATTTGTTTATCAGAAATTGAATGTAAGTATAACTTTTCTGGTTGATCGAGTTCCAAATGTTTTTTTTGTTTTTTTTTTCAATTTAAGCGCATATGTGAAAAAGGAAATATTATTTATCAATTTAATCTTTTGACATATCTTTGGATCAAACTGAAATGAAATATAAACTGTATGTATAAATATAGTGCCTTGCAAAGCCTTTGATACTTTACCCTTTTACACTTTCTGTCACGTTACATCCACAAATTTCAATATATTCTACTTGGGTTTCATGTGACAGACCACAAAGTAGCACATACTGTGGAAGGAAAATAATACTATTTTTGATTTCTATTTCTAAGAGTAAAAATAAAAATAAATCTAGCTGTTCTATGAAGGCCTCAGAAGTTTATTAGAGAACATTGATGAACAGAGAGCATCACAAAGACCAAGGAATCCAGCAGAGAGGTGAGGGAGAAAGTTGTGAAGAACAGGGTTACTTTATAAAGCACTCTTCAATACATTATAGGACAATTGAACAAGTGTGACACAACTGCAAACCTACCAAGACAAGATCAAAGATAAGGAAACTGTTAATCAGACAAGCAGGCAAGAGACCCATGGAGGAGCTGCATGAAGCCACAGCTCAGGAGGGAGAATCTATTTACTGGAAAATATGGGTTGTGCACTCCACAGTCCTGGCTTTTATGAAAGAATATGAGAAGAAAGCCATTGCTGAAAACAACAAGGAGTCCCATTTGCACTTGGCAACAAGCCATGCAGGAGACACAGCAAACATGTAGGTACTCTGGTCAGAGCAACCTGAAGACACTGTTCCACAGTGAACAATGGTGGTGGCAGCATCATGCTGTGGGGATGAGTCTCTTCAGCAGGAACAGGGAAGCAGGTCATAGATGATAGGAATATAAATGGAGCTAAAAACAAGGAAATCGCCTGTTAGACACTTGAGACTATGTCAGTCTCTTTCAGCACAACTAAACATCAGCGACTCTAAACAGTCAATGAGAACTACGATAGAACATTTCAGATGAGCAGTGTTCAACTCTGGTCCTCTACGGCCGATGTTCTGCATGTTTTAATAGACCATCTGTGGCAAGGCTTGAAAGCTGATGTTCACAGATGCTCTTCATCCAATCTGACTGACACTGAGCTATTTTGCTTAGAAAATGGGCACAGATATGTAAAGTTGATATGTAAAATTGGCACAGACGTAGTCCAAAGAACTTGTCGCTGTTATTCCAGTGAAAGGTGATTCTACAAAGCCGTGATTCAGGGGGACTGACCACAAATGCAAGCCACACTTTTCAGATTTTCGTAACAGATAAGGAAAATCATTTATCATTTTTACACCACTTCACAATTCTGTATCACTTTGTGTTGGTCTGCCTCGTAAAATCCACGACATAAATTAAGGTTTGTCGCTGAAATGTGACACAATGTAAAAAAAAAAAAAAGAACTGATGTAGCAGTCTAAACAGAAAGCAAGTCAAGGCAAATTCATTAAAAAAATACCTTAAATATGCTTTGAGTCTGCGCTATATCTTTATGAGTTTAGTGCCAAGTGCAGAGATCTATAATTAGTATTTCATTACTGTGTATCCTTACCTTGGTTACAACTACTTTTGACATGTTTTGTGGTTCTGCATTTAGCTTAATGCTTAACTGTGGGAATACAATTTTTTTTGAAAATCTAGTATTTGCGAGCATTTAAAACACACAAAGTTGGGTTTACATCACCGTTGTTATAAAAATATAATTTGTCTGTCTGATTATGAATAAAGCAAAGCAAAAATCTACAAAAAGTTATGTTTTTGACTCATGACTCCATGACTGTTGTTCAGAGGAAAATACTTAAGATGTCTGGCTTTGAAGAAACTATACATACAGTAAGCATATTTGTAATCCTGGAAAAACACAACTCAGCCATTTATTCAAAAATATTTTAGGCATCACAGAGTGTTTCCCTGGTAGAATTCAGTCGTAAAAGGCAACCAGTCGGCTGTGGTTAGATTTTAGGGTGAGCTAGACGGGTGGTAGAAGCAGTGCTGTTTAAACAGTAAATGATGTGACCTAAAACTACATTTAGTGGCACGAGGTATAGAGTAGCATGAACTTTGTTTTATTTGGCTTTATATTTTTGTTTTTCACTCACAATTTCAGTAACATTCTCAGAGACAAAGCTTGTTTTATGTCTCAAAGAAGGTACATTTCTGTTGACAGGGCTAATTGTTAAGTGTGTGGTTGCTGAGCTCCAGGCCAAAGAAACCACTTTGTTGTTGTTGCACTAAAACCTTTATAACTTATTCAGAACCACAAGGTTTTTCTTCTCCATATTGACACAGCTCTGGTCATACTGTACCCATTGTGCAAAGTTTTAGCATGCAGAGATCTTTCAAAAAAGAGAATAAAACCTACTTGGCAGGCAGGACTGCTTTTAAAGATTCCTCCTCCTTTCAGAAGGAGGCTAAGCTTTGCAAAAGGGAATTCTATGTTTCATTTTGAAGTTATTGGTCCACTTCCAAGACCATCCAGCCTCCAATGATCAAAGGTTGAGTCAGAGAAAAGCCTAGCAGGAGGCTTATGCAAAAATGTCATCTCCTTATTGCCAATGGGCTGACGTGTTTTAAACTATCAGCACTCGTTTAAATGTCAATATACCCAGATGCAGTTTGGTTGTGCTTGGTCAAGTTTGAAGTATTCGGTATGAGGGGGGAAAATGAAAGAAAAGCTTCGTTCTCACATAAATAGAATTTGTAAAGTTGGATTGATTAGATTTCTCAACTGTTTTAAAGCTTGTTTTAACTAAAGGTCAGACATGTGTGCTACAAGATACTGAAATGTCCATTCTTTGAGGTTAAATGAAAAGCACCTATTTATATTTACCATGCTGATGGGACAGATTTTTATTTAAGGGGAGCCAGATAAATTTACTGCCCCCCTGGCCTTATTTGCATAAACATTGTTTTTTCCTGAATTGAAGAGAGAAAGGGATGAGCTTCGATACCGTACAACAATTGTTAATTTATATAACTATGATTTCTTGTTTTGTCCCTTTTATATAGGCTCTTATTAAATACTTGTCACTCAGTCTTGGCCCTGCCATCAAATGATACCTATATTTAGGTTGAAAATAACATAATAAATATTGCAGGTGGCCATAAAAACATGTTCTAATAGCTCAAATAAGATACATCACTACTTGAAAACCTGACTTTAGAGACAATTATGTTTTCTGAAAAGATCTTAAAGAGGACCCTTATTTTCCTTCTATCAAAACTGCATGTAACATACCTAAATAAAATTACTTCAGTTTTGTTTGGCATTCAGTTCTTCCACCTGAGGTTAACAAGTGGACCTGATCTGGCCACTTGTTACAAATCTTTCTGGAAGTAACCCTGCCGTTTTGTTGTTTTTTTTTTATTCCTATTATTTCTCATGCAAAGTAAGAAATTAACACATGACATCAAGTCAAGTTTAAAGTACATAAAACATTCTTCAAAATCCCCCGGTCCTCTTACAGCAAACCCCTGAAGACAAAGAGTCTTTGGTGCGGATCCATTATGTTAATGGTGCATCACCGGGTCACACGTCGAGCACTCTGTTTCCACCTTTAAAAGCAGGTCAGACATTTGAAATCCCATGACAGAATGGGGAATCTCTGGATCTGCTGGAGGTGACTACCAGAGTGGAGTGAAGGAGGGGGGCCCTGATAAGATCGCAAGGAATTTAAACACAAGTATTTTTTCCCCTTCAAAGCCTCCATCTTTCAGTCTGACAGTAACTGTAAACATCATTCCTGCACACAGCATTATACTGCATTCCTATAGCACTTTAAAAACATGCAAAAATATCCAGAATAGTGTCAGTTTTTAGATTCAGAGGACATAGTACTTACTTCTAAGTTATATTTTAATTGCTGTTGGTCTAAGAAACCTGGGTAAAAATATATGTGTTTGTTTTTGTTGCCGGCATTTTATTATTTTTAACAAAACTAGGCACTGAAATAGGGTAGGGTTAATGTCCTTTTTTCTCGTCCAATGATGGCTTTTGTGATAAGTGTATCAATGTTGCAGTAAAAGCAACAGATTTGTGAATTCTCACAGACGTTTGTGGTGAAATAAAAAGCCTTCAGAGATGTTGCAATGGGTCTTTTTAAAGGGATGACCTTAAAAGCAGTCCTCACACTCTTGAGTTTGTATATAAAAATGCATACCATGGCAGTATCCAAAGAAGGGAATGTACGCTATGTTGAACCAACTACCTGCAGCTTTCATCTTTGAAAGACTGTCATATTTGGTGGGCGCATTTTCAAAAATTCACCTCAAGTTGAGACACTTTAAAGTATTTCTGCAATAAACACAAACTTTTTTAAATACTGTCCTCATTTTATTAAAAGAGGCCAAATAAAACTCACATTTTATGTACAAAGGGAGACAATAAATATCTTAATAATAGTCATAAAATTATTTTTTGCTTAGATTTGTTTAAAAAAATCATAAATGTTGTTAGTAGCAACTCATACAAAAAGACCTGTCATGAGACAGGTAAATACAAACTACTGGTGAAAAAACCAGAAGTTTGTTGTCAGTGAGAAGCAAAGAGTTTTCCCTTTTTAGGATTCAGACATGGAAACCAGCTGAAAGGATTCCCTGAATCCTGTCATCTGAGTATTTGAGAAGTAGTTTTAATCATCAGATAAAGGTGTATGAAATAATAGTGGAGGATAATGCACAGATTACCTGTCTGTGGATGGTTGATGTGCTTTTTTTCTGAAAGCATCTTCAAGTGAGAGAGAAAAAAAAGAAGAGCTGAGTTTAGGGTCAAAGTTGAGATTAACTGAACACAGACAGTCAGACTAGGTACAGATAAACAAAAGAGGTAGAGGAAGTCATTGTCAGCCCCAGAAGGCTGGCAAGCTCTCAGTTTAGGAATAAAAGGCATCCATATTTGAAACAGCTTAACACATGTGAGGAAGGGCTGAAAGAAACAGACATAAGGGATTAACAACCTTCCCAGAGTGTGTTGAAGCTGGAAGACTGTGGAATTACGCTCTTTTTCTGTTTGTACTGTTTCATTTCAGTGTTTAAACAAGACTAAAATCACAACAGGTGTCGGACTCGTCAAAGCACGTTGCATTTCTCAGCTGAATCTCAAGCTGCATGGAAATGTCATGAAGGTCTCACTGGGGACTGCCAGATTTCAGCGCATTCCAGGAGCCACAAGTGACTTTTAGGGATGAAAGACATATGGAAAGAAAGTAGAGGACAAGAGACTTAAAATATTGCACTCAAAGCTACACAGTTATCCGGGCAGTGCGGTGTCACCTGCCACCTCTCTTCGTTTCATCTCCATGGTGTCTAATTCCAGTGGAAAGTATGGGATCCACGTTGTCAGGGGCAACACAAACAAAAACCGACAGGTATTCCAATAAATCTCTAGTTGGCTGATTTTTATAACATTGCGTCAGCTCCTGCTTCAGGTCCCATTGTCAAAAAGAAAGTATGCCTTCAGCTTGCAGTTCAAACATGGCTGAGGACAGCAGTGACACGAGTTCTCTCAGAGTTCCTTGAGTTTATCCAGTATAAATAACATGACAGAAACATTAGCACAATGACATCAACCCAGGAGAATCCAAGAGTCAGGAAATACTCAGTCATCTTGAAATACAAAAATATAACATCTTTGACTTTTTGTTCTTTCTGTTTGTCTTTCTTTTACAGAAGTGGAGTCTTTAAGGTGATTCTTTTAAGAAGCTTGATATTTTCAGTTACTGTTTTCCCCCTGCGAGGATATCTAGTGCTGTCCCAACGGTCCCATCAGTTCCTCTTGGGGTTAGGTTTTAATCGCCGAGCCCTTCGTGTCCGCTTAGTTACTGTGGTGAAACGAAATTCCTCCAGCGGGTCCACTCGACCCTTCGGCTGGCGCTTCATGAAATGGACTTCTTGTTGCCTCTGTGTGGTGCGTGAGCCTTTCTTGGGCCGCCCCTTCCGGTTGAAGCCGAGGTACCATCCTTTGTACTTGGCCGACACGAGAGCCGTGTAGTTGTTCTCCAAAAATTCCTCCACAAAGACGCACTCTTGTCTTCTTCCATCAGGCTGCAGAACAAAAAATGGGCAAAATTATTTAATGTAAATTAATTAACACAGCAGATTCACATTGTTTTGAGTAAGGTTTTATTTTGGCATCAGTGTGTTATTAAGTAAAATAGTAAATTTTATTTTAGGATTATGATCCTAAGCTATTAAGAGGGCAAATGTCATCATATTTTAGAGCCACAGACCTTTAAGTATCTAAAGCATGAAACATGGATATATCACTATAAACTTTTTCATTGGTCTTCACTTGTACTACAAAGATCCCCTCTAGGCTCCATGAAGTAAACAGGTGAGAAGGACAGATTTCTTCTCACCCACCAAAAGCACTTTTTGGCTAAGGATTATTAAAAAAATTAAATTTTGGATTTAAGGGAAGGAAGAACCCAAAGCAAAGGAAAAAGGACACAACACATTTTTGCTACAACTAGAACGGATAGCTCAAGCAAATAGTGAGCGGCCAGAGCATCAAGGTGACCAGGGGTGTTGTCTGTGAGCGTTAAGTTCATCAGGTAAGAAAATGCTCTCTTTTACAGCGGTTTTTACTTTTTTACTGTTGGTAGAAAATTTCTACAGATGTTTGCTGATTGTGTTGAATCAATATTTTCTCTCTCCAGAAAAGTCTTTTGCATGTTTTGCCACAACAATTAGCTACAGCTGTAACGTATTATCCTTCTTGTGATTAAACTAAAAAAAGGTGAGTGCAGCAACAATCTGATTGTATACCAGTAGTTCAGCTTCCGTTCCACGCATGTCATGTTTTTTAGGGCCAAACATGTGGGGAAACTACTGGAGACAGATTCGTAGGGTGCGACAAGTCTTTACATCATGAGGAAAAGACAGTAATTATGTGGAGAAAAGTGGGACTTGCATTACCACTGCAGGGCTTGCTAATATAAGGTCTTCTGGTGCCACAGTTCTTTGTTGCTTATTTGCATTGTGACAAGCATTAAGTATAAACAAATACTAAAGAGTTTAACATTTATAGCCTTTGCTAATTTGCAATGCAGGTCCCCAGATGGGCCTTTAACAACATAAACCAGTTTAAAAGACAGTAAAACATCCTAGCAATATTATATTTCATACATATCATACATAACACTTGTTGGGGATAAAAGTGCTGATCTGTGCCTGTGCATATCAGAGTAACAATGCTGGTCAGAACTGGGGCAGAACTATTTGGATACTTTAATCTTGATTCAAATTGAGCAAAACTTAAATCATTTGTGTAAAATTAAGACAAAAATGGAAAGGCATTTTCAGTGCTTTGGATTATTGTTACAAGCACAGCGTTTTTATTTTATTTTAAGATTGCTGTATTTTTGCCTAAACCTGACAAGATAATATTGAAACAACCAGATGTAAACATTAAACACATAGTAAAATGGAAATGGAATACAGGCAAGAGAACTAAAGCGATGAATTATCAAAAATGAGTCTCATACTGTTAAAGTATTTCTAGAGATACAGCAGTTGGTAACTGAAAACAGAACGGTTTCCCTTGAATGTCACTGACCTGTAATCACCAGAACAAATTCTATAAACTGTGTTCATTAAACACTTCAAAACTGAAAACTCACACTTTTTTCTGCCAGTAAAGATTTCTAGAAAACAGCGCTGCACTTTTGTTTGAGTTAAGTAGTATTCAAAAAAGATTTGGGACATATGCTTTAATGTAATGGGGATAATCTTGTAATCCCATATTTTTTTTTTGTTGGATTCCGAAATAAGTCGATCAAGGAACATTCAGCTTGTTTCATCTTTTATGGTCTTCTTTGTTAAACTGTTGAGATGACATAATGTTTAAAAAAATACCTGCAAGAGAACGGCAATTAGCCAAAAACAGCATCTGCTTAGTGCATCTCTAAATATTACAATGGCGATTAATTAGCAGTCTGACATCAAGTAACAATCTCATATACGCTTAAGTCTGTGTTAAAAAGGTAGTATTGCCAGCTATTGGTAGGTGCAGCTTTATTAATATGTTTACAGTATAAAAACAAAAAGTTCAGTTTCCACAAATTAGTAGCTGAAAGGAGCGAAAAGTTGAGTATAAATGTCAACATCTGTCTGCATCTCTGACTTTAATTTGCCTCTTTGCCAGTTTAAGATTCTAATTTATCGACATCTGTTGGCTAAAAGTATACCTCTATTAGACAAGACTTTATTTAAATAGGCATAAACTTTACAGAATAAATAACCTGCCAGACGGAACCAACAAAACCTTTATTAAACCTTAAATAAAATATATTTAAATCAGTTTTGACAATATCACAGAAGAAAAAAACTGGACTTAACAAAGGTTACAAAACTGCTTTCTGACAAGTAGTGAATTCCTGAAAAGATGTTAAGATGTCAGTGAGTCAGAAAGATTTCTTAATTGGAAGATTCGTTGCTTGTGCTCTTGTTAGCTATATATTTCTGCCAAGACCACCACAAAGTAGATTAATTGTTCATAATTAATGACAAGAGGAACAAATTTTTTGCTTAAGTCTTTAAAAACATAAGGTTTGTAGTAAATAGCTCGAGGATCATTCAAATCAGTTGAGGTACCTTTATGATAAATTGTGAAATACTTTTTAAAAGATTACCAACAACTTTTTTGCTAATATTTCAGACAATGTTGTGCATGAACATGTTCATGAACGGCATTAATGTTTTGGAGAACTTTGAATCTAACGCTGCAGTTTTTTACCTGATGAACTTGAACTGAGCACAGCTCTCCCTCATGGTGTTAAACGGCGTTCTACTTGGGAGCGAACCGATGCTGTACACTGAGAGGTTTTTGGGTCAAACTTTATGTAGAAACAAATTGCAACATTTCCCTAAGAGTGCAAGCTCTTGCACTCTTCAGGCTGTTACGCAGACACATTTGTCTTTGTGGAGACCCGTTACTTATTATGTATTTACCTGAAACTATATAAACCAAAGCATGATGTCATAACTATCAAATCCTACAGGTTAAGCTGAATTGTGTCTGCAGGCCTGAGTCTAATGTTATCAGGCAGTAGCCTCCTGTGTCCAGAGTTTGCAGATTGACTTTTCTTTCTGACGGTCATAGAACTAGGTATGGTGAAAAAAAAAAAAAACAGCACAGATGTGTCTATAAATTACATGAGTGGGAGATTTGTCAGCTGGCATACTTAAAATAACCTAGATTTTTTCAAAGAAGTACATGAACCTTGTACTACTTTAATGAACATGTTTTCAGATAAACTTAAGGCTCATTTTACTTTCTGGCAACTAAAGCAGTGAACTATCTGAATGAGAGAAAGTTAATTGAGAACTGGGCCATTTTAGAAATTCAGTTTATGTATGTAAAACCTGTAAACAGGAAAAAATTAAAGATATAAAATGTGACCAGATTGGAAATATTACATGATGATATAACTGCAGCACACCACCGCAGTTGATTTAGATTGTTTTTAACATTGTGTCATTAAAAATCCATTGATGAAAGTGTTGCTGGACGGGGGGATTCAGCTCAGAATATGTGGGTGGTGAAATTTGAGCATGAATTAATTCAGTTTTAACCTCTGAGCTCACACAGTAATCACAACCGTTCCACTTGTTCATTCTATAGTGCATTATAAAGAATCGGCTGTTTAGTATAAATGTTCAAAAGTTCAAATATAATATTTTATCCACTAGATGCTGCTCTAGAAAATCTTCACAGCAGCGTACAGGAGCCAAACAAAGCAACAGAGAGAAATAGGTCACTATGCACTGAAGCCTGAGTCAACCTGGCATGTTAAGGCTAACATAAGAATTTAAACATCCAAAGTGAACTGTTTTGATTTTCAGACCAGTCAAAAACGGCAAAATATATTCCATTTAGATCCCAACAGTTGAGCAGCTGTTAAAGCAAGTTATCTCTTGAACAGAGCCACCTAAAACCACATTAAGAACATTACTTGTCCTCACAGTCACCATCTTTAAACCAATCCCCTTACTGTGGACAATGATACTGAGGAAAGCAGACTTGGAGTTAATACTTTCAATATCAGTAAAGATTTTTAAAATAAGGTAAAAGAAAGCACAAAATCTGCGAGAAGCTATTTAAAAAGGAAAACACATTCAATATAACATACTGAAACATATTTGTGATTTATTCTCTTTCTGCAAGAGAGTGAAAGAGAGCATGACTTTCAGAAGATAACAGGAAAGCTCGATGGAGTACAAGGTGCTTTGTATTATCGCTCTGGACTTTAAGGTTCTGTCATAAAACAGGTGGGAAATCAACATGTTAGCAGCCTTTTGCAAATGTAAGAGTTAAAGTAGGCTTCTGTTTTTTCTACAGGGAATACACACAGAAGCAGCTTTTATTGTAAAGCTGACTGTGCCAACCACTTTGTAATCACTCTATTTTTGTTTGAAAATAACAGCAATACCCTGCTTTACGTTAACTGTTCTCTGACACAGAGGCGTGACTTCTCCTTTACTTCTAATATAAATGATTAATGACCAATCATGGCAGGGTTCATCCTCTTCTTGTATTATTGTTCCTAAAAATAAAACAGACTTGGTTAAAATCTGTAACAGCACTTGTGTTTGTAGTGCACTGAAAAAGTTTAATAGTACTTTATACATTTGTCATAAAACTTATGTTAGTGTTACGGAGACAAATAATAAAAGTTAAATGATGATCATAGCTTATGTATTTTTAGTCGAAACAAGTAGGATCATAATGTTCATTACTTTAGATAACGGACTGCATTCAATCCTATCCTGCATCGAACATGTAAATAAAAAGAACTCTCCGCTCATACTATGAACAAGCAGTTTACCCTACGTTCCTTTTACCGGAACAAATAAAAGGTTTTGCAACAAAAAGAAAAACTCACCTCACTTAGAGCTGTACCCAAAGGGAGCTAACGCAACAAACATTTGTGAGTTATTAATGGAACTAAACTGTGTCTCTGAGGATAAGAAACGTTTTCAACACCACAAACTACTTTTCCAAATCTAAGCGCCTCCTTGCAGTCGCATGCAGTCATCTTGCTCTTGTGGCCACCTGGTGTGACTGTGTGATAGAATTGCAACGACATTCCTCCTAAGTGACCATTAGTCTCTCAATGCATTGTGGTGATTGCAGTCAGTAATTGACTGATCGAGTGTCAAAGGAGTTGGACGATTACGTAATGGAAGAATGGCTCTGAGTTATCAAAGGGGTTTTGTTCGGGTGTGCAAAAACACCAGGAGAAAAATGATCTGAGGTTTTACTAAATTCAAACAAGATTAATAGTTTGGTTTAAAACCAGCACCTTAATATTAGGTGCCAGCACCTAATATTAAGGTGAATCTTTTGAAAACCTTCCAAAAGACGTAAGCTAAACCATACTCACCCTTCCAACAATTTTGCCCTTATCGTTCATGCAAATGTAATGTTCACTTTCTTTTCCTTTTATTCGAACGTGACTCCCAAAGGTCTCCGTCTCAACAACAAGAAGGGCTGGAAAAGAAAAGAAACAGTAGACTTAGTTAAAGTCATGGAATTGCCTCGTAGCACAGAATTTATTTCTATAAATATCTTCTCAAGTAAGACAAAAATACATTTTACATGTTTTAAAATATATTCTTCAGTCTTAAATCTAACTTCCAAACATTGAGCATTAAAGTTAAAAGTTCTTGGTTTGTTATGAAACTTTCTAAGATCCACAGACAACTTCAAGTGTAATGAATTGAGTGATCGAGTATTACTTTTGTAAAAATAATGACCAGTCAAACCAACACTCCACTGTCATGACTTTACATGGCAGTAATGCGCTTTAAAGATGTATTCTGACGGCTCTTTTATTGTTTCGAGCCCCCGACACCCTGCTCCGGCTCCCATCCAACATATTCACCCCTGCAATGTCACCTTTGTCTCCACTCGCCCTCAGACCAGCAAAGAAATCTGCCAAACATTTGTGGAGCAGTTATGTGCCCCTCGGGATTAGGTTTCAAGTTCCCTTTAGTCTGTGCTCACTCAATCAAAAAGTTAAGATGATCCATTTGTTTAACACACAGGGCCATTCAGTAGCGCTCAAGGGAGCAGAGGGAGAATAGTGGAAGGGAATGGGATGGGCTCGGGGGCAGAAGTAACCTCCCACCTTAAAATCAAACCTTGAGAAAAAAGTGGGAAGTAGATGACCTCTCCGAAAAGCTTGGGAGGAAACAGCAATTCCCTCTCCTGTGGTAAGAGATTTCTGTTTATACAAGCTTGGTTTTATAATTAGATAGATTAGTTTGGACCTCTAGAGGTGAATTTAAGAAAAAGATAAATCTAATCCGATTGGTTCACATATTTGTTGAAGAGTTTTCTTTCTCTGCCAATCGTGTTTATCTTTGAACCCATTGAACCGGATCAGATCAGTAAACTTGTCATTATTTTAATGAAATGCAAACCCTTCATAAACTTCACTATGATCGGTGCCACTAAGTGGTGCCTAATCACAATCTTAATCCTTAATCCATACAGGTTTATGGGATGAGAGAAGCTGCTCACAAGCGGTTGAGCGGCTACTTGAGAAAATTAAAATCAAAGTTTCGATAGTTTAATGGTGAAGTATATCAAATGTGGAGTCCCACAAGGTTCAGTGTTGGGACCTAAACATTTTATTTATGTATGACGTTATGACAATTCAAGAAGTGGTTTAATCATATTTTTTTTTTTTATTGAAATGAAATTAATTAATTTAAAGCAGAAATGGTATATTATATAAAGATATTATGAGACATTTTGGATCATACACATTCACTGACAAGCAACTGTGTATTTCAGTTTATGAAATAAAAACTCTTGAATTATTTGGATGATGATTTAAAAAATTGTTTATCTCTAATTCAATTTGAGCAATCCAATCAAGTAAAAATAATAAGACATAATGGATACATTTGTTTTCATTTGTGCTTGTTTTGTAAATATATTTTAACAGGGATTTTTATTTTATTCTGTTGCATAATAATCTGAGACAAGTGGGTTATTTATGATTTTTATCCTTCTTCTTTTTCTGCTATGTTTAATAATAGGAGTACACTTTTGTTAGAATTTTTCCTAAGTTCAAACTTGAGGAGAGAATCATGAACAAAATACAACCAAACTAGAAAATTTGTAAAAGACAATGTAAAACATGACAGTGCATTTATTTTTCTTTAGAACAGCATTTCGAAGGGAACACATCAGGAGGTTTTAAGCTGCTTTCCTAACAATTCGGTCAACCTTAAATAAGAAAAATCTGAGTGAACTCTGATCAAGACGTGGGAAACAAAAGCTGAGCTGACTGGATGAATGTCAGCGAATGAAAATGTTAATCTGAGCTCCTCTTAGACTGTTTTTCTCCTTTTGGTGCATTACTGCAATCTGAAAAATGGGAGTCACACCAATATGTTGACCTCAACAAGTGGATGTCTGTCTAAAAAGCTCAAAGAAATCGTCTTTTAATATCATGTTGCAGCATTTATCAGTTCAACTGTCCACTTTTAGATGACAACACACATCAGTTACAATGGACGGTTCTGGAAGAGGTCCGTTTGAGTCCTTTAAAACTAACAAATACGCTATGCTAACACCTGGGATGGATTATAGATGTATAGATATGAGATCTGAAGTCAAAGGTCTGCAACCAAGTTTGGTATGTCTTCTGTTTTTTGTGGGCCTTTTACTGTGATACTACAATCTTTCAAAGTGAACATTACTAGTGAGTGCAAAGGAGTTCACAGGTGCCAGGTACTGCAGCTGGATGGGGAGGAGGTGGTGAGGGACAGGGGAGAGGGGGAGAGAATTGGCAAAGGCTCATGGGAAAAATTGGATCTGCTTCCACTCAAGCTCTAACAAGCAGTGAGGAAACTTTGCCTGTGCGCATCTGCGACTGAACACACTGACTCAGAGGCATTCAAGACTGGCAATTTTGGAGCTGTGAGTCAGCTGTTATGAGAAAAAAATATCTGGAGGGAAGCACGGGGCAGGCTACATCAAAGAGCGCTTTACTGACCATCAATTTAGGCGTCCACCATATTTGATCTGCAGTAATGAAAAAGCATGTGCAGCGCTAAGTGGTGAGATTTAAGGTGGATAATTCATTTCAGACCAAAATCCTCCTGGGGCTTTTTTTGATGTTGTTATATTTAATGTTTAACATTTTCAAGTATGGAAAACCAATCAGCTCCAATGCTAAAATAACCAAACCTCATCCTTCACATTACGGAGCTCAAGAGAATCTATTCTTCATGAAGGAATCCCACATTTACCAAAAAACTTTGATGAAAACACAAAGACCAACACTTTTTGGGTAAGATGGCAATATAAAACAACAGCATATATTTCATAAAGATGCACTGATCACACTTTTCTTGGCAGATGTGCCTTGACAGAACCCGTAGTTTTGAATCCAACAGAAAATTAAAGCATTACAAGATCACTAACATTTGTGCATCAAAGCAAATTGCTTTAACCTTTCTCTGATTTTTTTGTCAACCTGAAATAAGTATGCCACGTACATGCTGTTCATTGGTGCACGTATAGACTGAAAATGGTGGGTGTTACTTGCATTTAGTAAACAGTAAGAGAATAAAAGGATATTTTAGCGAAGATCTGATGATCACCGATCAGAGCCAATATCTGCCCAATTGGCTGATGCATCTTTGATATTTACCATCTTAAAGATCCTCAGCAAGGTCAGTAGTTTCAAGAGGTTTTCGTCCATCCTCATTCACTAATGTCTGTCTTCCAAAACCTATCCCTCTTGCACTAGACAAACAGAAAACCACCTCCGAACAATAAAGGGCAAACAGCCTAAAGAGCCGGGGTTAAGAAGCAGTCTCTAGAAGCAGCAAAACCCTTATCTTAGCTGGATTTGCACTCTCAGACTAGCTAAAGTGTCAGGTGAGATGCACAGAAATTCTCCCATACCATACTTGCCCCCATCATCTCCGTTGGCATTGATTTTCTTCCCCAAGATCTGGACATGTTTGCCCGTGGTCCTGCTGTAGAGCTGGTAGATCCGGACCTGCTTTCGGCTCAGGTCGTCCGGGTTCCTCGTGTGGTTCTCGATGTAAAACCTGAAATCTGCAGTGCTCTGCTGCGATTCCTGCACAAGAGGAGACAGACAGCGAAACTGTCAAGAGACAGGTGTTGATAGTAATATGTGCTGTTGGTTTTATGGCCTCTATGTCAAAAGAAAAGCGCTTCAGGGTGTAAAAACTGGGATAACAACACGGAAATTTGTGGTTGCACAGATTTACCGTTTCTCCCCTTTAAAGTGGCACATTTTATATGCAATGCATTTACAAGGAGCTAACTACATTACAAGAAACACTAATGAAGTTGAGTGTTTGAGTAAAATTACAACAGAGCAAGTGCAAAGCCTGCAGAGAAGCGTTGTTTCTGAGTGTCGGGGCGCAGTATATAGTGTGCCTCAGGCAGCATTGAGAAACCCGTACTTCATTTCCACAAGCAACCAAGCCACTAGCAATTATACACCTGAAGCATCCAGACCTGTTGCACTATCATCAAACAAATATCTGCCTTAAGGCCAAATAGGGTCCATAAATTAGAAAATGGAGCAAGCAGAGGACATGAGTGAGGAAGAAAGAAGTACCTTAAACCACAAAGACTCTCTTGTTGGAGATGTTTTTAATCAAACTGCACAAATCTTCCTTCTGCCTCTCACCATCTTGATGTTTTTGAGTTACTCAAGACCTGACATAAAGATGTGGAAAAATATTTGGCAGCATTTCAGAAAAGCAACTGTGACCCAACATGTGGAAAAGCAAGAGGAAACGTATACTTTCAGAAGCTCTGGAATCTCGGTTCACGCCATGATCCCATCTCCCCATCTGTATACGGTGTGGTAATTGCACAGTAATGGCTTTTTATGTGGCTGATCTCAGGTGGCTAATTATATACAGATTACATACCCAGAGTGCTTGTTGATTTAACTTCAGTGAATTGATGGGATGTAGCAAAAACATGAGGGGTAACATTAACCCCTGAGGAACAAATCCTTTAAATCAGAGAGGAAAGACAAACAACTTTTTTGAATCCGAAGGCAAACTTGTTCCTATAAGCTGAGATGTGCACATCCTACCCCAAATAAAACCTCAAGGCTATAAGAACTGAAAACACATAAAGGCATTACCTTGCTTTTCAAAGGCCAACTGGATGTGTATGTAAACCTATAGGCAACATTTGAAATTGACTGAAATTCAGTCTAAAACCATTATTTAAACTTAAAATACAACTTATTTGTGGGTATTATCGATTATTATTATTGATTTTGAAGTATTCAAATTTGGAGACATTTGCATTAATTTGTTTTCCTGTCTGCATTTTTACAAAACAATGTGCTTTAGCTTCTTTGACATTACTTGCATCTAAACTACAACTAAACAGAATGTGACAACAAATAATGTTAATAGCTCAAACAAGAGAAACCCTAACTCTACCTATGTGCTTAACCCTAAACTCAACGCGCACCAAAGATCCACGTTTTTACAGTGCAAAAAACATGTTTAGAACTGGGCTGACACAATAATTCTGCAAATAAATTGATATTTTTCATTTTCTCCCAACAGAAAGTCCTGCTTTCATGCTTTCCTGCCTTCTCGTCTGCTCAGTGTGTCTGCTTGCTGCAATAGCCACTAAACACATAAGGGCAAAAACTGTCACCACTGCAACAGCCGAAGACGATGCATTCCAATTTCGACTGAGACATGTTTCCAACTGCAAGCACTTCATACCAAACTCTCCACAAATATGTTCAAAGCTGTTCATCAGCGTGATCTGTTGTCAAACATGAACCTCAAAGCTAAGGAGTGAAAAAAAAAGCTACCACACAACAAAACATAGCTTCGTTGAGCTGCTGAGGGATTTATCCCAAATCTTCCCCTCTCTAAACAAATACAAAGGTGTGCTCAGTAGACAGTTGGATTTCATCTCAATGGAGAGGCAAGCCTAAGCACATGGCTGGGGTGAATGCTCGTGACAATAGTTTTTATCACATCGTCTCCTTCCTGCAAAGAAGCTGCATGAAAACGGATATGGTCTCAACATCAAAAAGTCTGGCCGTCGCCTCCATAGAGGGAGCTCAGTTGCATCCATCTAAGACATGCTAGGCTATCTACAGAAGACACACATACACACACACTCAGGCAGGTACTGCCTGCTGGCAATGCACTCACTTCCAACTGGGGTTCATTTCTTTTGTTTTCCTTCATAAAATAATAAACCAGAGTTTGACAAGAAAGATTCAAGAGCTGCAGGAAGATATTTAGAGATGAACATTGAAAATAATGTAACATCTTCTGCCTTTTTTATAAAAGAAATGAACTAGAGCGCACTTTATTATTTTTTATATCTGTGATTCTATAATTTTAGGTAAAAATAAGATATCTTATTAGAATCAAGAAATTAGCCAAATTGTACATGAATTTCCCAGTCTTTCATTGTAGGAAATTATTATGTTTCTCTCTTTCTACAGTCATAACCAAATTTGAACATGCAATCAAATAAACAGGAAAAAACCTTTTTTTTAAGTTAAAACATTGAAGAATTTTATCCCTGAAAAATGTGTTGCATTTTTTTATATTTAAAACTGTCTTACAATTGTATTTTTATGAACGGGAATACATTCCAAACAGTTTTATCCGAAAATGTTGACAAGAAAAACACAGATTTTTATTGAAAACAATCAAACACATCACACAACGAACTGATTAATAGTTTTATGAGTTAAAGGGGAGGGTGCTGCGGCTGAATCAAAGCCAACGCAGTCAATTAGCTGAGTGGATGCCTGCAGATCGTTATGGTTCAAAGTAAGACGAAACTAGTAAAAAAACAAGGCAACAAACACCAAACGACTCATCTGTTAAAACTGCAAATTTCGACCCCAGGCACCTACATGTTTACAACCCAGCTGTTGCTGTGAATTAGTGAAAAATGCTACTTGAATTCCCAACTGCAAACAAGAAATGTTAGATATTTAACTAATCTTATAATTAATATTACTATGAGATGCTAATTTTTGTAACTTTAATGCAAACATATTACAGTCAAGTTACTGATATTTTCTGACTTAATTAAAATGTCTCCTCCACATCTGGGCTGATTCTAATTTCTAGCCTTCTATATTATAGTAAACGCCCTGAAAGCGGCACATGGCCATTCTTCCATCATGACTCACGTAAAAAGCTGCACATGAACATGCAAAAGTATATGAGAGAAGGGTAAACGTACCTGCAGCTGGAAGTAGAGAACCAGAAAGTGTAAACACCTAGGAGGAGAAAAGGGGGAGTGAATCACACGGCCAATTACATGGAAAATAAACGCAGCCTACCTGGATGACTGCAATGCACAAATAGTTTTTGGCGACTTCTATTGGTAAGAATGCATGAGTTTGTGTGCAAAAAAACCAAAGATAGATGTGGAACGCTTACAGGTAGAGCAACCTCGAGGGCAGCACGGACATCTTGGCTTTCAGAAAGACGGCAGAAATACACCTGCTTCCACACACTCAGAGTCCCGGGAAAGGTTGGCGGGATAGCCCCCTTCTCTTTCTCTCTCTCTGGCTTTCGCTCCGCTGCGCGTCTTTTTACGCACACAACCCTGGCGGTAAGCAGGAGACTGAATCCTTGTGTAAGGATATATGCAGCAGGAAAGGCACGGAGTGCAACATTGAGTGCTTCCTCGTTGGGGGAACTATCCCAAAGATTAACTTCTCAGATCAGGTCCTCTGAGTAACCAATGTTCATCTTACACTGGAGCCAAGCTGCGACGTCTCAAAAATCCCCCTTATTTAAAAAAAAAATATCCTTTGAGCTTCTGCGCCTCCAGTGATCACAGGCTCTTCATCTTGGTCCGTACCTGTGGGGGATTTCTACACCTTGCAAGGCGCATTTTATTCTAACAAAGTAGGAGTGTAACATAAAAATATAAAACAAAGGGGTCCTCAAAAGACAAGTAAAGCAGACAAAGTTATCCAGGTTAAATTGAAATAAAAAAAATCGCAGTGATAGTAAAAGTCGCAGATCCCTGGAGAGGCTGATGATAGCGCAGCGCTGCCTGCCCGCCTGTCAGCGGTGTTTGTGCGTCTGCGGCTGGAGATTTGGGCACAGAGAGGCTTTTTTGTTGTTGGTGGGTGGAAACATGTCAGCGGTTTGCACCTGATAGGGTAATCGCAGAGAGACCATCAGCTTTTTTTTTCTCCTGGTGGGCAAAGCGCAAGTAGATGATTTAACTTTTGTTTTAAAAGTAGGATCTTTTTCCTTTAACTGATTAAAAAAGAAAGAATAATTAGGTCTTAAGGATAACTTTGCGTGATAATCTCATTTAAAGGAGTGGAGTTTTAAACTGCTTTATTATGCAAATTGTGTTTTTATTAATAATTATGCGTGTTGTTATCATTACTTTTATTTCTGAGACTAGCTGTAGTTTTTGATGAGCTTCATTTTGGGGGCAGCAACAGAAACGTGTCCTTTATCTTTTCTTTCTGTGCGCTTTTTAAATCAATGTAGGTTTGTGGATTGGCCCTGCTCTGCCAGACAGCATTCAAATGCATTTTTACCTTCAATTATATGCCATAACTTATCCGACATTTAAATAAAAGAGAGGTGCGAATGTGTTTACGAGTGTTTCAGAGCTGGCAGCGGTGAAGCGAGGCTGCCATTTAGAGAAAAAGAGAACAACTTTGTGGTTCGGTTTTATAGTCTCATTAAAACTGGATCCTCGGGATTCCTTCTGCATTGACATTTAAAATGTTTCTAAATGATTACATATACGACTTCCAATGCGTGCTGGGGATTTCAAAGGGTCTCCTGCTGCTGGTTTGATGGGAAATGAAGAGAAGAGCTCCAGCTGCTGATCAGCATGGGGCAAGACAAAAAAACACCAGAAGTATCTCTTTTTTTTATTAAATGTGAAAAAATGCATCATAAAAACTTGAAAAAATTGATTGCATATCAGTGATAAGGTGAATCTGAGATTTAGTTTCAGCAGGTACATGTCAGTAAAGCAAGTTTATCCAGTAATTCACGAACCCTCGATCCTGTCAGCAAAGCACTGTAATAATCCCTGTAGTACAACTGATGTTCTCTGCCATATAAAGCATATCTATTTTAGTCTCGTCTGCTTTCAGGAGGGAAATCACAGCAAAATGTAGTAAATAGAAATTATTCAAAAGGATATTTGAGTGATGCTTGCACAAATAGGATGCTGTTTGTGTTGAATCAAATCCAGCTTACATTAGCTGCTACTCACCACTCATAAAGGTTTCTCTGCATATGAAAGCAAAGAGACCTGAGGAGTGGTTTGCAGTCAGGATGATTAAAAGCAATAAGCAGAGTCTGTGTTAGAATCAGCCTGGTGGCTTCACTAACCATCTCTTCAACACGTCTGTGACAAATTTCTCCAAGCACGACTGAAGGAGAACAGAGAGAGCACCAGCAAGCTTGGAAGTGTCCACATGTGAGCCAGAGGAGGGAGAAGACGGATACAGAGGCGGGAACAAAATGTTTGCCCTCCTGGTAAATTTGTGTAAAAGGCCTTAAAATAAAATCCTAATTTATTACAAGTAGCACAATGTCATACTGAAAAACATAGAAAAAACAAACTTTATTAAACTTCTTGGGACCCCTGTTGTTAATACAGTACATTTTACCTGAATCCAGATTTGCTAAATAAATTTAATTGCAATCGTCATTGCAGTATTAACTTGTGCAGATTTCTCAGTTGCAAAGGACTTGGATCTTGGATGCAATATTTTATAGGGTGCCATATGTAAAGTGACATGCGTCCATGGTCTTGCTGTTAATAATATATTTGGCCAGTTAAAACGGGTCTCAAAGCCCTCAAATGAAGGCCCAATGAGAGGAGTAATAGTCTTACATTCCAGCCTCCCCCTGACACATGTTGGTGTGCCCCTGAGCAAGGCAATTAACCCCAAGTGTCCAACCAATCCCCATATTGGTGGATGAACATGTGCACCTTTGTGAATGTGGGGAGATGTATTAGAATCTGGGTTAATTACATCACATATTAGCCACATACAGCTATAGTATCAGAATTGGATATTTTCCTAATATACAGCTGCCCTTACCACATAGAGAAAGATCTTTAAACATTCTTGTATGTCCAATCTTTCCAGATCTTCCAGAGTCCTGGGCCTTCTCTACTATACCCTCTCCTCTGCAGCTCAACCCACAGGGTTTCAACAGGACTGAGATTTTGTGTCTGGTGAACCAGGCCTAGTGTTTTAAATCCTGCTGAAAGACCCAATAAAAATTATTTCAGTTTTCTGGAAGCGCCAACAGATTTTTCATTTAAAATGCCACGACATTTGAAGGAGGCCATGATGCCACGGACTCTAACAAGTTTTCCAGGGCCATTAGAAGAGAAACGGGCCCACAGCATCACAGAGCCTTTATTGTCCTTAACAGGTGCTTCTTCACATATTCACCATTTGTTTTATCCCACACCGTCCTGGAGTGTTTGTTACTGGCAAGCTTAGTCTGACTCTCATCTGACCAAACCACACAGTTTCAGTAAAAGACCCAGAAGGGTTTAGCAAAACCTTGGCAAAGTTTATGATGGTAGGACGGAAATTATTTTTTGGCATCACTCCCCAATAACCAGCATATACAGTTGTTTTGGACACCTTCTGACACTATGATACCAACCTTTTTTACAGACCTTACCACCCTCCTTATCGTGCATGATGGCAAGATAAATATGCCCATCTTGTGTTTGTACAATATTTGTGGAACGTTATGGATTACCAATTAGAAGTCCCTAGAAAAGCTTATCAATTAAAAAAAACTAAAGTATGCAATAAAAAGATGCTTCAGTAACTTTAATTTTAGAGGGACTGTTGGCACCAATAACAGCTTTCTTCACGCTTTTTACTTAACAAACATGTTTTTTCCCCACTGATGAATGTACTCAGATTAAACATCAGATTTTGTTTTTCATTGAGAGATTATGCTACTGCCGGAACAGTTTCATGTATGTCATGGCTTTTTGCAATAGTGGTGCCAAATAATCTGCTCCCCTCAACAACCATGATTTTTTCCGCTTGATTTTTGAACTTGCTTTTATCATTTTATCAGTCCTGAGAGATTGGGGAATAGCTACTGGACACAAGCCAAGTGTCTGATGGTTCTGGCATGCACTCCTCTGCTGTAATAGTTATTTTGGCAGCTGACCAATCAGGAGTCAGAGCTACATTTTTTTTTTTTCTAAAAACATGAACAAAGATTTAGTGCAAAATAAGTAAAGCAAATACTTTTCTGACCTTACTGCACAGTTTGATTAATAGGATTCATGATTAAACATTTACTAGTTTTTCATCTTTTTCCTGTTAGACTGAATCAATCTGACTTGGCAGAATCTGCTACTGTGACAAAGAAAGACTGAAGATACAGAATTGGACAAACAATAAAGAAACAAAAAAATAAAACAGGTGCACCTCTATACATTATATAAACATATCAGTCATTTTGTACCGCTTATTCCATAGTGGGTCGCAGGGGAGCTGGTGCCTATCTCCAGCAGTCTATGGGCGAGAGGCAGGGTACACCCTGGACAAGTCGCCAGTCCATCGCAGGGCAACACACAAACAACCATGCACACACTCATTCATACACATACATAAACATACAGTATATATATTTTACAAGCAGTTATTTCTGTTCATTTTGATAAATATGGCCTGGCATGGCTGTGATCAGCCTGTGGTTTTGCTCGTCTGCATTGTTGGCTCTGGTCTCCCTCCTCTTCCTCTTGACAATGCTCCACAGATTCTCAATCTCAAGCAGTCTGGATCATGTGCCTCTCAACTCTTCCTTGAGACTCTGGGATATTTACTTTCAAATGAAATGGCACATTTTCTGCTGTCTGAAAAGGGGACTTCGGACACTTCTGTGTGTGGTGGTTCTCAAAGCTCCGAGCTGCAGCCCACATCTTATGAATCTCCCCCAAACTCCTGAATGGGCTTTTGCTTCACCATTCATTCAAAGGTGCAGTTATCCCTGTTGCACGTTACACGCACCTTTTTACCGAGTCTTTTCCTTCCACTCAATTTTCTATTATTATGCCTGAAAACAGTTCGCTATGATCAATCAGGTTCTTTGGCAATGACCTTTTGAGGCTTATGCTCCTTGCAGATGTTGTCAATAACTGTCTGCCGGACAAGTCAGTAGTCTTCACCGTTATTATGTAAACCAGTGGTGTCCAAACATTTTGCCATGCAGTTGAAGCTACTCGGGGGCCGCAAATTTTTAATAATTTTTTTCTTCATTGAAATTGCATTTTTTTTTTTTCATTTTTACCTTCTCAACAATAAACTAAACATACAATATTTTATTGAAACAAGCAAAGTGGTCTGATTTCTTTAGAAAATTTATCTGTAAGTCATTGTAGGCTTGAAACATAAAAAGGGTCTTGCAAGTTTGGCCAGTTAAAAGAAAAATAGGAAACTAGACTCAACATTTTTTGGGTTGATCATCTTTTTTAGATTTTTGTGTGTGCCTTTTCAGCAACAATGAATGCTTCACTCTTGCTTTTTTTCCCCCAAGTTTAATAAATAGGCATGCCCAAGTCTGCTTTTTAGCAAGAGTCAATGGATGTTTGTGGTCTGATTTACTGATAAATTCAATAAATTAAATTAAAAGCAAAAACATGGCTGATAAAAAATGTGCCTTATATTTTCAATTTTTAGAAAGTTTTAATTTGTCTGTATGTTTTTTGGAAGGCCTTGCATCAGTGGAAATTGCACCCTAACGTTATTTTTAAATGTGCATCTTCATCAACCACCTGAGTGGGCAAAACTAATTTAGGTCAATCTGGAATTGTGGTCGAAGGCCGCCCAAAATCAATTCCAGGGCTGCAAATTGGGCCCTGGGGCCCCACATTTTGCACACCCTTGATTTAAACTGTAACATGGCCATAAAAAGCTTTTCTGCATGAAAATTCCTTTAAATTTGTTTCATTCTAAATATTCTAATTTCAATTAGAAACTGAATTTTGGGTTTTAACTGTAAAACAATAGAAACAAACAGAAATAAAGGTTTGAAAACTGTCACTCTGTGGAATGATTCTATATAAAATAAGAGTTTTCCTTTTTGAGTTAATTTACTGAACCAAAATTATCTTTCAGTGAAATTTTTATTTGATCTTGAAACTCTGTGCTGCCATACAGAGACAATAAGTTATTTTTCTTTGATCTGAACACTGGAAATCCAGATTAACTTCACTGTACTCATACATCTCAATCTTTGTATGACTAAAACCCAAACAAACTGCAGGCCTACTACAAAAACGGGAGTCTTATTTGGGAGAAATGATCCCTTAAAATTAAAACGCTTGGTTATATTGGTTTTTACACACCAGTCTGGAAACTGCGTGCTGAATCCAATTGAAATAGAGGAAAAAAGGGACATGAAACCTGATAAATCAGGGAGAATCAATCAAATCCTGGATGGAGAAGCGAAACAAGAAAGGGCTTTGTGAATGAGGAGCTGTTTCAGTCCAGTTCTTGAGATTTGGAGGAGGGAGTGGTTGGGTGGGGGGTGTACTTTGGATAAGGTTACCCACACAGATTAGCCGACAAGAGTGAGGGACAACTAGCAAGCAAGTTAAAGGTCTTAGTTTACCTGGCTCACTATGCCTGCCAACCAATGAAAACCTGAAAACGATTCTCCTTCACCTCCTTCACAGATTCTTCTTAATTTCTTTTACAAAAAGCAAATTTGAGCCAGGAGCTGCGACGTGGCGAATGATGTTACTCCCAGAACCCTTTCAAGCCTTTGAATTTGAACCGCTTCCGTGCACTTATGCGTGTCTGTCTGCAGTGGCGGGACTGTGGGAATGTCACCGGGGATATCTCATTGAAGCTAAAGGAGGAGGCATCTGAGGGCGGGCGAGCGCTCAGCAGTTCAAAGGACCCTAGCAGGCATTTAGGGCTTGACAAAAGAACTTGGCAGATCAGTAAGTGAAGCCCAATGTACTACATTAGTGTCAGGACCCCCTCCGCGTCCCTCCCACTTTGCACTTTCATCTCTGACACGGACATATTGACTCAAAGAAGAGGAGGGGGAGTCAGGGTCGGAAAGGGAGGGCTCTTTGGCTGCGGTGTGTGTCCCATTCAATTCCCAAGGTGAAGCGACTGATGCGGAGGGGTCACCACCCAGAAGCCTTTTTTTTGACAAGAAGTCACAGCTCGACAAGCATGTGAGAGTTAAATGGAACGACCCTCTTCCTCTCATCTCCCGCAAACTCAGCCTCACCCCACTTGTGTATGCTGACCCCACCTCGCCGCATCAAACGCACATGCAGACACCCCTTTTTCACACTGCTGATCATGTCCTTCTGCCGGCTACCCGATGTCAAACGGCTAACGTTGGTCCAGGTCGCAATGGGGTCGCGACACCTCGGCTTTATGGAGGGTGACGGAGAAAGGAGCCAGAGATGGGAGGGAGGGAGCTACCTCAGAGACCCTTCAAGTATCACCTGAAGAAAGGGGGAGGAGGTGGAAAGAAGCAGGAAGTGTTTTTAATTTGTTCCCCCTGTCACACGTTGTTTGCACGGAGTCATTAGCGTTCAGTTAGGTTTGCCTTGAAGGGAGGAGACCAGAGGATGAAAATTAAAGCCTTGCTCTTCAACAAATCATCCGAGCACCAGAGTACACGTCAAGCAAACTAATGTTTCCATTAGCTGCATTTGCCTGTTTGACATTAATGCTGATCTGCTCCATCTCGGTCCAACGGGGAGTCTACAGTTGTCTGAAAACATAAACAAGAGTTTCAGCTCCCTTGTTGCTAGTTGCAAACATGTGCAATAACTTAATGTGACTGCGTGCATTTTGAAGACCTCACTAAAACTATTCATGCTTGGACAAAATCCCTGGCCGTTGCTAAGCGCAGAGAAGGTGCCAAAATGTGTCACAGCGTTACAACTGAATAGCAATCAGCCCAAAGACCTCATGTGTTCCAAGATTCTGGCCCAAATCTGACAGATAAATGTCAACTCCCTTGGTCAAGAAGAGGTAATCGAAAAAACAAAAACGTCCTGTTTCTGTGTGCAGACGTGTTGAACAAGATGAGTGCTTTAATGATATAATAAGGCTTCAGAACTGGGTGGATTAGTGGTGAAATTTTGGGAAGTGGAATGATGTAAGTGTTTTTTGTCAGCTCTTTTTTCTTTTACTTGAATGACCCTGTAATTGTTTTCTTGGATGGCTGTGATTACCAAATTAAGGGGCTTGTTGTTTGTAATGTGGCATGAAATTACTGTGAGAGTCACAAACTGGCCAGAAGGCTTGACTTATTCACACAAAGCATCGATTGTTTGACAGTTATTGAGAGCACTCAGCATCTTGTTTCTTGATGGATGTTTGTGAATTAATGAAGCAAAGGTTCAAAGTAAATAAAAAATTAGCCCGAAAACAGCTTTGAAAAGCCGATGCTTTAGAATCAAAAGAAGCCCACCAAGAGCATGACCTGAGCCCACCCGCTGAATTTGATGAGGACTTTATTTTTAGTTCATTATCTCCACGTTAGGGGTGAGAAGTACTGAGTGGGTGTTCAAAACAGAAACCTGTCAGGCTAACTTTTATCTGATTAGTGAACTGTCTGAGGAGCCTCTCCTCAGGTGCAAACTTTAAGAGGTTGAAAGAGTTTTTAAAACACTTCATAGCCAAAATTAATAATTTAAAGAACATCATTCATTAAAAAGGTTTCCTTGAATGTATGGGAACTAATGTGGAAGCATGGAGTAATTATTGACCCCTCACCCCCTACTTAAATCCTGCTGTGTAAAACAATGTGATTAATAGAACTAATTAACAGTTAAAGCATCATATTGAAGGAGCTTAGTTTTTTTCTTTGCTTACTTTCAATGAATTAAGTCTTTAATGTGTCGCTGGAATTGACTATACAGGTCCTTCTCAAAATATTAGCATATTGTGATAAAGTTCATTATTTTCCATAATGTAATGATGAAAATTTAACATTCATATATTTTAGATTCATTGCACACTAACTGAAATATTTCAGGTCTTTTATTGTCTTAATACGGATGATTTTGGCAAACAGCTCATGAAAACCCAAAATTAGCATATTTCATCCGACCAATAAAAGAAAAGTGTTTTTAATACAAAAAACGTCAACCTTCAAATAATCATGTACAGTTATGCACTCAATACTTGGTCGGGAATCCTTTTGCAGAAATGACTGCTTCAATGCAGCGTGGCATGGAGGCAATCAGCCTGTGGCACTGCTGAGGTCTTATGGAGGCCCAGGATGCTTCGATAGCGGCCTTTAGCTCATCCAGAGTGTTGGGTCTTGAGACTCTCAACGTTCTCTTCACAATATCCCACAGATTCTCTATGGGGTTCAGGTCAGGAGAGTTGGCAGGCCAATTGAGCACAGGGATACCATGGTCAGTAAACCATTTACCAGTGGTTATGGCACTGTGAGCAGGTGCCAGGTCGTGCTGAAAAATGAAATCTTCATCTCCATAAAGCTTTTCAGCAGATGGAAGCATGAAGTGCTCCAAAATCTCCTGATAGCTAGCTGCATTGACCCTGCCCTTGATAAAACACAGTGGACCAACACCAGCAGCTGACACGGCACCCCAGACCATCACTGACTGTGGGTACTTGACACTGGACTTCTGGCATTTTGGCATTTCCTTCTCCCCAGTCTTCCTCCAGACTCTGGCACCTTGATTTCTGAATGACATGCAGAATTTGCTTTCATCCGAAAAAAGTACTTTGGACCACTGAGCAACAGTCCAGTGCTGCTTCTCTGTAGCCCAGGTCTGGGGAATGCGGCACCTGTAGCCCATTTCCTGCACACGCCTGTGCACGGTGGCTCTGGATGTTTCTACTCCAGACTCAGTCCACTGCTTCCGCAGGTCCCCCAAGGTCTGGAATCGGCCCTTCTCCACAATCTTCCTCAGGGTCCGGTCACCTCTTCTCGTTGTGCAGCGTTTTCTGCCACACTTTTTCCTTCCCACAGACTTCCCACTGAGGTGCCTTGATACAGCACTCTGGGAACAGCCTATTCGTTCAGAAATTTCTTTCTGTGTCTTACCCTCTTGCTTGAGGGTGTCAATAGTGGCCTTCTGGACAGCAGTCAGGTTGGCAGTCTTACCCATGATTGGGGTTTTGAGTGATGAACCAGGCTGGGAGTTTTAAAGGCCTCAGGAATCTTTTGCAGGTGTTTAGAGTTAACTCGTTGATTCAGATGATTAGGTTCATAGCTCGTTTAGAGACCCTTTTAATGATATGCTAATTTTGTGAGATAGGAATTTTGGGTTTTCATGAGCTGTATGCCAAAATCATCCGTATTAAGACAATAAAAGACCTGAAATATTTCAGTTAGTGTGCAATGAATCTAAAATATATGAATGTTAAATTTTCATCATGACATTATGGAAAATAATGAACTTTATCACAATATGCTAATATTTTGAGAAGGACCTGTAGTTAGAAATGCAAGCTAATAAGCATTGTTATGTTTGTCAAAAAAGGGGGTGCTGCAAGTAACGTTCTTTTAGAGTAAACCTTTGTAACACATAAAGTATAACTGGCTGTTGTGTGCGGTAGGGTTCTAAACCATCCTGTTTCAACCAGAACATGCGGTATAATGGGCAAAATCGGTTCATTCTGCATATTGTCTGCTACCTGGAGTACAATATTTTGACCACCAGGTGGCAACCTTTCAGGTTTCACATCCAATTTAAACAGAATTGCCCCAGGTGTGAACTGTAAGGCGTAATGCAGATTCCTTCCAGAAAGGTTCATGTTTGGACAGCGTAGCACATGGGTCAGCAAACTTTACGATCCAAGGAGCCATTTTCGCCTGCTAAACAAAATTTGTCCAGAGCCACAACACCAACTGTGGAATCAAAGATAAATGACTTATTTTACTTCTAATTTAGAGCAAAACAACATGTTCCAGTAAAGGTTTTAATTCAAGGGAGATAATATATATATATTCTAACAAAATAACATATTATATAGTATAACATGGTCTTGAGCCAAATAAAGTGAATTCAGTTCTTCCCATAGTATGGGGATGTCCAGCCATCATACCATTCAGGAAATAGACCGGTTCTGAGTCCTGCACCAACATGGGCTGAAAGACAACTGGAAGTGGAAGAAACCATAAGGTTAAAAACAACATAAAAAGCTAAACTGTAGTTTGCAAATGCAAACAGGTTTTTTTTTAAAACATACCCTGTGGTATGATGACAGATAAAATTCAAGTGTTTGGCCATAATGGCCATTGTTACATTTGAAAGGAAAATAGGGAAGCTTTGAATCCTGAGAAAACCATCTCAGCTATGAAGCACAGGGGAGGGGGCATCATGTTGCGGGTGTGTTTTGCTTTAGGAGAGACTGGTGCACTTCAGAAAATAAATGATATCATGAGAGAAGAATATAATAAATGGGTCTAAAGTGGACAATGACCGTAATCATCCCAGTTTAAGAACAACAAAGTCAGTGTTTTGGAGTGACCATCACAAAGCCCCAATCTCCATCCAATTAAAAACTTGGGGGCAGAGCTGAAAAGGTGGAGAAGCAGCTTATAAACCAGTTCTGTCTGGTGGAATGGGCCAAGATTGCAGCAAACTATCCTAATAAGCTTGTGGAAGGATGTCAAAAAGGTTTGACCCCAAAACATGCAGTTTAGAAGGAACTTTGGGCAAAATTCAAAGACAGTCATTTAAAAAACTTCTCTCACTCATTATTCTGGCACTAAGCAAATAAAAACAATTTTGCTTAGCCTAAACAGGATCTGCTGGGTTGGATTTAATTTCAGACATGGATAAAAGCCATTGGAGACAAAACAGACAACTGTGACTCCTGTTACGTTACTTATTTACCTGTCTAACACTAAAATCTTTACCCCTCTTTACTTTCTGACATGACTTGAAGTTGTTGGTTGTGTTGCTGCAAAACGTCATGCACATCAATGTGGTCTCACCCCGTATATTAACCTCCAGATTGTGCTTTATGAAGACCTGCTTTCAAAGCCTCTCATTGTGTCAAATTTAATTTATCTGCTTTGAAAAACAATAAAAAATACAAATGTGATGAGTTTGCCTCACGACGGACCAGGATTTTTTGGGTTTTCTGGCATGAATATATGATGCAATGTGCTTTAAATCTGAACTCAAACCCAGGGCTCAGCGACATGACAGAGTTAACTTTAAAAGTGAGTAACCGAGCCTGTTACATTAGGACTGAAACTTTACAACGTGCTGGAGCAGCAGCCTTACAGCCTTCGTCTGTTCCCGGTCAAGAAAGAACCCTGAGCAGTTGTAGAAGAGCCTCTCCTCAAGCTGTCTCTGCCCCGCTAAGCTAGCCCAAACCTGCCGTTCCACTCATCCTAATCGCTGAGCCCAATCCATTCCCCTGTCTAGCACCTCTTCAGAGGCCGCTAGCTCCTTTGTTCTGACAATACACAAACGACCATTCAAATGGAGGCACTCTGTAATCAGTGAAATACTAGCCCCTGGGCTTTGTAGAATAGAAAAAAGGGAGGGAAAGAGAGAGCTACATTGAAAGAGAGGAGAGGGAGAAAATCCATCCATGACCAATCAACTCTAACTACCTGTCTGGCGTTTTAGCTGCAGATGTTGTTTGGGAGAGGGGAAAAATGTGCCCGTTCCAGATGTAAGATGTACAAAAGCAAGGCAGCCTGGTACCTCCACCCACTGATGTAGAAAAAAGCCTGGACTCTTCCACACCCATACATGTTTGATATGGCTGGTGTTTTTTCTCTTGCCCACGTGGTTTCCCTCAAATAAATACGTAATGTATTACATCACCTCATGGTTAAAGGAGATAAAAAAGGTAATAACTCTCAGAAATTTCATGAGTTTGTAAAGCTAATTATATTCCTCTTGCTGAAATTAGACCAGTGATTTAATTCAGTAGTTTTTAGACAATTTAGTTGAGCTTCACCATGCATTTAAATTCTGTGTGCGCGCGTGTGTGTGTGTGTGTGTGTGTGTGTGTGGTTTAGTGTCAGCTCTTCTATTAAGTCGTTAGAGTTTTCTTAGAGAACATTAGTTCCTGTGAAAATGAAGAGTACCTGCAACCCACCAAAACGTGACCTTTTACCCAAACTGGCTCAGCAAGGAGACCATTCATTGGAGAAGCAGCCAAGAGGCCCATGATGTCTCTGGAGGAGCTGTGGAGAGCCAGAGCTCAGGTAGTAGTAACTGTCACAGGACAGGACTAGTCTTGCACTCCACAAATCTGGCCTGTATGGAAGAGTGACAAGAGAGTTGGAAGGCATGTTTGCAGTTTTCCATAAGTCATAAAGGAGGAAAAGGACAAGAAACTGTTCTTGTCAAATGAGTTCAAAATTTAACATTTTTGCAGTCAAAAAAACTCAATGTGTGTTAGAAAGTCAACCCTACACACACCACTGAATGGGGGAAACATGGTTGCGTCAGCATCATGCTCTGGGGATGCTTTAGCATGAATAGATTGGTGTTTATGGGAAGATGCATGGAGATATATTCAGGACAATCCTGAAAGACAACCTGTTAGAGGCTGCAAATGACTTGAGAGCTGGTGGAGGTTCACCTTCAAGCAGGGCAACAACACTAAACATACAGCCAGAGCTACAGTGGAACGGTTTTGATAAAGGCACGCTCATGTCTTAGCATTGCCAGGTTGACTAAACAAAGAAACAAATTAACAAAAAAAATGTACAAAGCTCTTAGAGGAATACCCGCAAAGACTTGCAGCGATAAAAGCAGCAAAATGCAGATCTACAACGTATTTAATCATAGGGGTTCATTCAAATGCATTCCACACCTTTCAGATTTTTCATTTGGAAAAACAATGCTAAAAATTCTGTTTGATTTTCTTTCTACTTCCCTGCCTGGGACAAAAGTGATAACATCCAAAAGGTGATGAAACATTTCTCATTTCAGAGCATAAATTATATTTTCAAAAGTTTCTACCAATAATCACCTATAAACTCAAACGACAGCTTTTTTATTTGACTTTATCTGAGGCTTTCGGACACTCATTTTAAGTAACAATGCAGCAGCTCCAGTTTTAAACACAAAATGTAAGCCTTCGCTGTTTTCCAGCAGTACTGACAATATGTTGGAGAAGCTGGGAGAGGTGTCAGGTGAGACGGCATGCAAGGTGCGCAGCAGCCTCAGAGAGCTCGGGGGCTGAAGTCATTACAGATATCACCCTTTTGATGTAAAAGGGACTGACAAATTACCTTGTTGAACCACAATATTCTAAGTGAGGCGTATCTGTCAAATATCTGATAAAAATGCTCCCCAAGGCTGCTGTTGGACTGATTTTGGACAGATAGTGAGAAAATACATGTAAATTAATGTAGTGACATGTTTAAACAAATCATTTTTTTCTTTCAGAAAACCTCAATTAGAAACTGAATCTTAACATGTTTCCCAGACAGTCATAAATATTGCTAATAAACTGGGACATCCAAGTATTCAGTTTAATTTATTTTCTGCATTAGTACACATGTAACCAATGTCACATGTCATCCATAAAAGTGTCAAATCCAGGAAATAATGAAGGCAAGGCAAGTTTACAGCTTTACAGCAACATCCACACACAAGGTCATTCAAAATGCATGAAAAACAGATAAAAAGGGAGAACAGTAAAAGGAAAATAGATTAAGATAACTACAGTTCAGTTTAGGTTTTACATAAAATAGAAAATAAAGGTTAAAACAGGTAAAACTGATAAACAAAGCTTTCGTTTTACAGGAAAGCTGCAGTAAGAATAATGTTTTCAGTCCTAGTTTAAAGGAGGCAGTTTCAGTATCTCAAGTTTTCAGGGGATTTGTTCCAGAGTCAAGAACGTCTCATTTCCATTCACTGATCCAGCACCCAATGGCTCCACTCTGCTCAATCTCGCTCTACTCAGCACGAAACACGTTGTGTTTCCATTGACGGCTATAGGGCATCAACTTCATGTGCTGTGCACAGTAAAACAAACGCTCACTGTCAAACATCATGTCCTCCAAAAGTGAGGCTGCGAAGTCCAAACCACCTTCCCGTCCACAACACATTAATATTTTTATTACTCTCCACTACCTCGGCGAACACCTTCTAATATCTCGTCTCCACATCGAGCGGGAGCTGACTACTGCAATCAGACTCATACAGCTGACCACGCTCATGGCCAATCAGTGAAAAGCCAGTAATGGAAACGGTCACAGTGGAGTCGTCAGAGTAGAGCCCATGGAAAAGGGGCATAAACCAAGCTACACCATGTTTAGTTCTGGTTCTGAACACTGAGTAAACAGATCTCTGATGACCTGAAAGGTTTACATGGTTCATAGCTGAGAAGTAACTTGAAGATTGCCCAAGAACATTCAGTCCCTGAATTTTACAATCTAACCATTTACAAACTGGTGATTCACGGTATGTTGCGATGTTTAATCTTCTTAGTGTTGGTTTGGACTCATTTAACGATTTGAAAGAGCTTCTGCTCCGTGATTGATTCTTTATTGGCCCCTTTTGCAATCCCTGATTTTAAAATGTTAGTAAATTGATTTCATATTAGACTTTATATGATTATTGAAATTACAGTCTCAAATCAAAAGCTACACCTTTTGCTTTTTACCCTCATTCAGTTTATATTAGTGCTGATCTTTAACCTTGCATTTTTCTTCACCAAAGCAAAGACTTCTGTATTTTTTTGCATTACAATGGAGAAAATTCTGATCCAATCTTTTATTCAAGATTCTTTAATGTCATTATGTCACCATAATGAAATTTAAACATACATAAAGTGCAGCTTGTGCCAAAAGAGTCTAAGATGGACTGGTGGTTTATTTGATTGTTTAGTGTCTGCCTGCAGGGGGACAATGACCTTGACTGCTTTGGGAAAGAAACTGTTTCTGCGTCTATTTGTTTTTGATGTCATGTTCCTGAATCATTTTCCTGACAGAAGTGGGACAAACAGTGCATTGCCCGGGTGGGTGTGGTCTGTAGCAATGTGTCTGCCCCTTTTCTGGACTCATGCAGCATAAATTGAGTCCAGATCTGGTAAATGACATTCCACAATCCCCTGTGCTGTCCTCACCACCCCTGCTAAGTCCTTTTTCTCCTGTGCTGTGCAGCTCCCAAACCGCACTGTTACACTGAGACATAGGATGCTTTCAGTTGTGGCGCTGTAAAAGTTTGTGAGCAGCTGAGTAGAGTCTAGTCTGTTAAGGCTTTCTGAGAAAGAAGAACCATTGTTGGGCCTTCTTTACTAGGTGGAAGGTGTTCTCAGTCCAGGAGATGTCAATGCCCAGAAACTTTATGCCGTCCACAAGCTCCACCACCTCCCTGTGTGTAGAGAGGAGCGTGTTCAGTCTTCCTGGACCTCCAGTTGGTACATTGGCTACACTCAAACATTGAATGTAAGGAATGTAGTCATGTGGTGACAGAAATATACAGTTAGTTATCAGCATTGTTATGGAAAGGGATTTTGTAGTAGTCAGATGATCAGAGCAAGAGCTACTTGTAGTTATTAAGTTAAAGTAGACGTAGAATAGAGCCTTGCGGAATCCCTCATGTAGGCCTAAGATTTCAAGAAATGCAGCAGAAAGTCTTCTAAACAGCTTAATGATCTCATGGTAGTCTCTGAAGCTAATTTATTCTCCATTGAAAAGTATTTAAATTAAAAAAAACATACGATCCAAAGTGGAAAGGTGATTTGCTCAATAATAAAGCATTTTGATAAGATAATTTTGCAATACAGCCTCAATAACAAGCCTAAAAGATGAGCTGCCTGAGCCTTTCACAGATCAACCTACTGACAAAGTCAGCTTTCTAATTTCCCAGCTTAGTAGTTCCCTGGCAAACCGGCAGTGGATCAACTTCAAACTCTATTTTATTCTAGTTCCCTTATAAAGCAAGGCAGGCAAAACATGTCTACATTTCGGTTTGAAAGTGTATTAGTTTGACTCTAGAACTACCTTTATATTTTTCTTGTGCATTTGCCCTGGTTTGTTAATTAGAAAAGTGTCCTATCACATAACATTTTAACCAAAACATTCAACATCCAGATCAACCAGCAAACCTGCAAAAGTGTTTGTCCAAATTCTCAGCGAAGGAATCAAGATGTCTTAATTTCCTCAGTTTAGCATTTATGCCATATTTATTTACCTTTTGGTAAAAAATTGTCACTACACATTTTTATGGTAACAGGAGTCACTGTAAAATAGATTATTCCAAAAGGATCACGTTGAGGCACTCCAATAACCAGTAAATTCATGGGTCAAAAATCAAGAACACTTCCAACTCTGTGGATTTCTTTCACCTTATCTACCTGCCTAACCTCATCTCTCTGCCAGCCAACAGGTTACCTACAATACGTAACACAGGTGGACCTTATATTGACATTTCTCAAACCGGTGGGGACCCAACAAATGTTGATGGAACTGTTAATAATTGAGAGCCAGCTGGGGGCCAGTAGTAAGAATAACCTTTCAGAGACTGCAGGGGGAAAAACAGTTTGAGAAATGAAAAAAGAGCTTTGTGTCCAAGAATAAGAAGAGCTTCTGCAGGTATTAAATCCCACTAAACTGTTACTAAACTGTTTTTGTTTGAAAAACTTGTGCAAGTTTGCATTTAAAGATGTTTATAGCTGTTAAATAACCACTGAAATTCTCATAATGCATGATCTGGAAGTTTAATTGTGAGAAACATCCCTATTAGCTGGATTGTACAGAAAAAGATAAAAACTCTCCAGACAGGTGATTCATCAAGATCCATCAGGGACATTGCAACTCCACTCGACTCCTTGGAGTCTGGACTAGGCAGATATGGAATCCACTTATGCTCGAATATCACCTGTCAAAACACCTTACACTGATGTGATGAGTTTTGCAACCGGGTGACATGTCCAGACTTTTTAAAAGAAAACAGTACATTCAGTCATATAGAAATCAATGGAAGTTTTCTGGAATCCAAAACATTTCTTTTTCTTTCCTTTAAGCAAAACCCAGCTGGTAGGCAGTCACCAACCAGCAAAAGACATCTTAGTTCATAAAGCTCAAAAACATTCACAACATGCATGAGCTTTGATGTCCAGATTTTTTTAATGTGTTAAAATTAGCATTTGAAACTGAAAACATTTGCTGACAATTTTGGTAAGTAAGTAGTAAGTAAACTTTTATATCACCTTCCACACATCAAAAATCACAACATGCTTTACAATAAATACAAGCAAAAAATATGTAATATAAAAAGATAGACAATATAAGACAGCATACATGTAACATCATACAGGATAAAACTAGTTACAAGCCGGTCTGGATAAATGAGTCTTTAGCTCCTTCTTAAAAGAATCAACAGGAAAAGCTTGTAACTCAAATTGTAGATGGCTTCCATTTTGCAAATCCTGAGCTCTCAAATTCCTCCACATCTGAGTCAAGTAAGTCTCAGACACCTTTCCGCTGCATTAGAAAGAAAAAAGCTTAGTTTGTGGGCAGAGGAATGCAGCTCCCATCCTTGCAATAGCAGCCGTAGAGGTAATACACTCACATGTTGGTGCTTGTCGAGGTGAGCGCACCTCCCTCTTCTGTATTAATAACCGCAGGTCCTATTGCTGTATCAACTGGGCTCTTTTACAGGGCCTGGCTTAGCTTACGGGAAGATAGATGATGAACTCCCCCACCTCTTCCTTTAATTTACACAAATGCTTCCCCAGACGTCTGTTTTGCTGCAGATTTCCCAATCTGTGAATGAAGAAGTCTACTTGAGCATGCCTCCGCCCTGTTGTCCCATTAAGGATCACAAATGCCAAATACAGAGGACAGATAATAAATGTGAATATGCTATTTTTAATAAATGAGTGCAAGTGCAATACTTCTGGATGACAACATAGATATTTCGAGCAAAGCAGAATAAGATAAAAATAACTTGGTGTCGTTTTTATTGATAATGTCAAAAGGTACACATCCTGACAGGAAGAAGCTCTGACTGGTCTCTTTCTTCTTTCTTTTTTGTGCAAAAAAATGTTTATACAACCCCATCGGTTTTGACAATTGACTAACACGTAGAAGGGATTGTCATTATGATATACTCAACTGTCAAAATTGAGCTATGAAAGAGAAAATCGCTGGTGATGACAATGATGGCTTCCTTTCTCTCTAATATAAACATACCAGCGTGATCACTTTTTCCCCTCAGGGCAAAGTCATTGTTCCAGTTTGAAAGCTCCCTGTGGATGCTTGGTATTTTTTCCCTCTCTGCTCTTTTATTTGATTATATCCAGGTGATGTTCCAAACTGTCACATCAAGCACAGACGGACTTATTTCCTCGTAGCAAGGGTCAAAACCAACGCAACGGGAAGTGAGTGGGTGGCAGAAGGGTGTGCAAAAGTATTGACCCCTCAAACTTTTCACATTATGTCACATTAAACAATTAACTTCACTGTCTTCAATATGAAAGGTGAAGACAAAACATTACATCTTTAGTCAGCGCCATTTACTCTGATGCCCCTACATAAAATCTGTTGTGAATGATTGCCTAATTTCTTAAAAGAGTCCACCTATGTGTAATTTAATCTCAATATAAATGCAGCTGTTCTCTAAAAGCCTCAGAGGTTTGTTAGAGAACATTAGAGAATAAACAGAGTCATAAAGACCAATGAACAAAGCACACAGGTCAGGAAGAAAGAAGGGTTTGGTTATAAAACAATATACCAAGCTTTGTACATCTCACAGAGCTCTGCTCAAAAATGAAAAGAGGATGGCCCAACTGCATATCTACCGAAACAACACTTTATAAATCATTGTTAAAAGAAAGCTATAAGAAATCCCATGTAGGGGATACATCAAACATGTGAAAGATGAGACCAAAATGAACCTTTCTGGTTAATATACAAATTGCAAAATGCTATGCGGGGCAGAAAACAAATTCCCTGAACATCTCCACATTAAAACATGGTGGTGGCAGCTTCATGTAGTTGGGTTGCTTTTCCACAGCTGGGAAAGGGAAGCTGAACAGAGTTGATCTTAAGATGGGTGGAGCTAAATACACGACAATCCTGAATCAAAACCTGTTAGTGGCTGCAAAATACATAAGACTGAGGCAGAAGTTCACCTTCCAGCAGGTTTGTATCAAACATATTGTTGTGTTAGAATGGCCCAGTCAAAGCCCAAACCTAAAACAAACTGAACATCTGTGGCAAGACTTGAAAATTGATGTTCATAGATCCTCTCCATCAAATCTGACTTTGCTCATCACTAGATGTGGACTAGATGTGGCCCAAAACATAGCCCAAAAGACTTGCAGCTGTAACTAGAAAGATAAATTTTTTTTAAATAAAATCCAAACAAAATGTGCTGGAGCAGAAGATAAAAAGAAATCCAGAGGTATCAATAGTTTTGCTATATATAAAAAAATAAATCAATTGTGTATAAACTGAAACTAGATGAGGAAAGATGTGTGTCCTGGACTTAAACATGATCCATTTGAAAGTAAGTAAATCACAAAGAAAATTCAGAAAATATGATTTTTCTAAACCAAATTGCGATTTTGAGATTGTTTAAACCATTTTCTTGGAAAAAAAAAAAAAACTGACCTGCACCATCCACGGCTTTGCAAAAAATCTGTTACACTTCTTTGCCACCCGGGGCCGCCAAAGAGCATAAATGACGGGAATGTTTCCTCAAAATTAGCTGGAAAATGTTTCACATCTTATTATTCAAGGAATGCATTCTAATCTCAATTAAACACAACATTTATGACTAGTGACATTACAGAAATATACCCCAATAGAAGATTTACTGCATAAAATTGGAACATATAAACATCTGTAATCGTAGATTAAGTTTTCTTTTATTCTACTCGAGGTATAGAGCTGTCTCTAAATTCAACTATTGCTATGGGCCGTGAGAAGAAAAGAGGGCGGAAATATACATGCCTGCAGAGACATGACTTTACATTTCTTTCCACTAGAGATGGAGTTAGAAAATCTTGTCCTCAATTATAAATCCTACAGGTAAAACCCTGCAGAGGCAAAATATTTCCTATCAGTCTAAAAAAAACTCCAGGTACTCTACAACGACTGAGCTAACTTCAAAAGAGAGATTAGTAAAAGAAAATGCATCTATCATCTCTGTTTTCTGAGCTGTAATAGAGCAAGCTTCATGAGTAGAGTGATGTTGTCAGTGGTGTTAATGTTCCCTGAGGGCAGGTAAAGAACAGAGTAGGATGGGGTTGCATAATCAGTGCCTGGGATTCATGGAAAACAGAGTCAGGTTTAAGAAACATATGCTGACACTTCCAAGACGTGAGGAGAAGAGCGTGTCGAGTAATTCGCTTGGCAGCAAGACGAGTGACTGAATCAAATGAAAATTTGTAGCTTAATTGATGCTAGTTGCCACAGGCAGTTCAATAGAAAAAGTAAAACGTACTGACAAAATACATTTCAATGAAAAAAAGTGTCAGGGTAAATTATCAATAAAATATAAATCACCAAATCTTGGTGTTTGAGCTGGAGAGTAATTTTAAGAAATATCATTGAAGGCTGCAAAGTGGCGCAGATGTTAGCACTGCTGACGAAGAGCGAGGCAGTCCTGGGTTCAAATCCCAACCAGTCTTTCTTTAAGGAGTCTGCATGTTCTCTCTGGACCTGTGTGGGTTCGCTCTGGGTGTTCTCACCCAGGGAGATGCACCACTTTATTTGGTTAACCTCAGGATCCAGAGCTCAATAATAAGATGGATAGCTAGGAGTAGTTTTACTGCACCTTTCTTTTTACTTCTTAGTATTATTTTGAAGTGACACTACTCTTACCTGAATACACATTGTTATGCTTTTACTGTACCAACCTCTGGTCACTTCACTGAGGGAAGGACATGCGTGTTTTAACCAAACATGCACAAACATACATTCCCACAGGTTATGGTAAATGGAGCTTTCTTTTATTCACACAAGCTGCCTTGTTCTTATGTTATTTTCTATCTGCTGGGCCTGCTGGATGAATATATAGTATATCCTGTCTTCTCAATAGGAGTGGAACAGTATGTTACCTACTATATGAATTGGTTTCAAAGGTTTCATGAATTGGCCTTAATTGTTTATTCAGTTTAACTCTTTTTTGCTTTATTGCTTGAAAATGCCAGAATTTACACATTCTTTTACATTTTCTCTGATTACATAATTTCCAAAAACTAAATCCGACATTATGATCAAACAGTAGGAACTTCTTTCCCCAAATGCTGTTTTTACTCCGACTTGAGTAATTTTATGCATGACTGCTGTTTACGTCTACCTAAGTAAAAGGATTCTGAGTACAATCTTTGGCTACTCCACCCACATCTGGTAGGACCCCCTTTGGTTTTCAGAACTGCCATAATTCATGGCATGGACTATGGCAGGTTATACTGACATGGTAGTGTGACACATTTGCAGCAGATTTCTATGCTCTGCTGCGCATCATTGATGCGTATCCTGTTCCACAACATCCCAAAGGCGCTCTCTTGGATGAGGCCTGGTGACTGTGGAGGCCATGGGAGTACATTGAACTAATTTTCATGATCAAGAAGCCAGTTTGAGGTGATTTGAGTTTTGTGACATGATGCACTGAACTACAGGAAGTAGCCATCCGAAGACAGGTACACTGTGGTCATTAAGGGATGGACATGGTCAGCAAAAATACTCAGGTAGGATGTGCTGTTTAAGCATCACTCAATTTGAAATTACCTCCTGACCATAATACTGACACCAGCCTGAACAATTCATCCAAGCAGTATCAATCCACGCTTTCATGTTGTATGTACCAAATTCTGACCCAACTTGAATGCCGAAGATTACACTGAGTTGCATCAAACCAGGTAACATTTTTCCAATCTTTTACTGCCCAGTGTTTTTGAGCCTGTATAAACTGTAGCCACAGTTTCCTGTTTTTAGCAGAAAGGTGGGGCACCTGGTGTGGTCCTCTGCTGGTGTAACCAATCTACATCAGAGATGTATCTTTAGTCCCTGCAAGTACCAAGCAATTGAGCAGGTGTAACTGATAAAGTGTCCACTTCGTCCTTAGGTGTGAGAGTTGATGCATGGTTGTGTGTTCTGTGATGAACTGGCAACACGTTTATATGAGGCGTGTTTACAAGATATCTGCAGAAGACTTTTAAACAGTCCTGCAGACCAGTCATTTTATGTCAATAGTCTCAAAAGGAAACAAAAAAAATCTAAATTGCATTATAAATAAAAATATTGTGTAGATGTTTCAGATGAAATTTCCACAGAGGCTTCTCTACAGTTTATCATTTGCCAAGCCCATAACACGTTATCGGGTCTGTCCTTGACCTTCATTAAGTACTGTGAAAACACTTCATGTGGACAATTACTTCTGGAGCTTCACATTTTCATACTTTTTTAAAGTTTAAGCAACATGCAAATCATGTTTTGCTCGAGCTAAAATCCTCCTGAGCAAAACAAATTCAAAATAACAGATGAAAGAAGTCCATCTACTAACAAAATCACGCACAAACTGTTGGTTCTTTATGTGGTCACACCAGCCAGACGTGGGGTTATGATCCCAAACAAATTACACCGGCTCTGTCATGTTTTTCAAGTGGACTCGTCTCAGTGTAAGAACAGACTGGCCTGATTGTCCCGTCCCATATCACGTTACAACCAGATTAAAGTAAAGGGCAATATTTCCCTAATGGGCCGGTCTTATGCTGGGCTGGAATGAGATGGTTGCTGAAACCTGCATTCTCCCCTGTACAGCACACCTGGTTTGAGCCTGTGTGTCTGTTTCTAGCACAAACAGAACCGGTCTAGAAGAACAATAGGAAAATTGAATGAAGAATTGCTTTTAATCTTTTTGTCTAATGCTGTGTACAACTTTGGGAAAGCAAATTATCTGGAACTGAACACATGTAGGTACTTTTCAGTCCATTTCTGTCTGCTTCTTGCCTTAACAATTGTTCAACCAGCTGTCCACTAGTCTTTGATAATGTGTGTGTGCTTTGAGACTTTGGCGTGTGCCAATACCTCCAGGCTGGTTCAGTCAACCCTGGACTGGAATTCAAGTCAGCCACAGCAGGGGGATTTCCACGTGCCTCAAAGTCGTCCTGCCTGGAATATAAAGTCATGCGTCATGCCATGGATACATCCGCTCACTTCGTTGTGGGCACAGGGCAAAATAAAAAAGCCTTCAACTGAGAGTGAAGTAATTGTTGACTCACAGTTCAGGTAATATATAAATTTAACTCATAACAGGGTCTGGTTAACACCTGGACTTTAGTGCCTTCTAGTGGTTAAAGCAAGGATGAATTGGGAAAACTGAGGGAAAAGTATGAAAACCTTGCAGAAAAAAGAGCTAATTTCACTTGAATGTATGAAGTTTCAGGTTTTCATGATATAAATCTAACTACACTGTATTAAAAAATAAAAAGCGACTCAAGGAAATTTGCCACTTTTCTGAGATTCCCACCAGGAATTGGTTTCTAATAATAGTAATTTCACCCCAGTCATCTACATATTAAACAACCCAACCACCCAGCTGGCATTCGACTGACATTAAATGTTTAAACATTGTTGAAATAATGTCAGTTTAAGAAAAAACATTAATTCAACCACAAAACAATGTTGAACTCCAAACAGTTGAATTGGTGTTAACTCACCATGGATTCAACATTGAAATATCAACAGTTTTAAGTTGCATGTCTAATCAACATAACTTTTACAAACATGACTTTTAAAAATCTTGCTAAAATATGTCAGTTGAAAAATAACATTGTTCCAACAACCAGACAATGTTGATTAACTAACCGTTGAAAACGTGTTGATACATGAATAATGATCCAATGTTAAAAGCTCAACTCTGAATCTGATGTTTGAATTGAGTCATGATAAAGCCCTATCTTCATCTACCGGGTTAGTTTTTTTTTCTTCTGGCGTACTTTGGGGTTGTCTTCGTCACAGGTTTGGGCTGTTTGACCGGTTCGGACAGACTGGCTGTATTTGGCGGTACAACAACGGTAAGTAAAGTTTTGTAATTCACATTTTATAATAAACCAGTGACATTATGTAAAATTTGAACGGTTGATTTTGGGCATACAGTCAACAGCACCATTTAGTCTACCATACAAAAGTGGCTACGTATTTATGCCATTGCTTCATGGCGGTGAAAGGAACTAACCAGCAAAGGACAAGTGACAGAAGATGAAAGTTAGTACACCAAAAGCTGTTGATCTTTTGTTAAGTTTTTAGTTATGATTTAAAGATCATTACACTTAAACTGCTGGATAGCATTGTTCTATCGTTGAATGCATTAAGTTTTCTCTCTTGTTTCTTCTATAGACCAGAACAATGTGGACCAGAGCAGTGTTGGGACCACACAGCCATGGGTGTTCAACACTAAAACTCCGGTACATACTTTCCTGGAACCTTTCAAAATAAAGTGCATTAACCTTCTTCCAGCACAGCCAGGAAATGGGGTAACTGCGGACTTCCTGTGGCGCCAATACCCAAATAAAAGCCCCACCTTTCCACAAGTCTTCCTCTTCCAAACCGATGACCATCGGGTCAGGAGGGAACACAGCGCGCTGAATGTCTTTTACTGGCAAAAGGACATAAATTCAACTGGACCCAAGGACCGATCATTTGCAAAAGTTAAGTAGAATGAAATACTGTCTGTGTATCCGGTATTTTCATTCATGAACGGAGAAATTAAGGTGTAAGAGTTGCTTACATTTTCTCTTCGAGGCCCCACAGAAGCAAACGGTGTTCCGAGAGAAGCTGTTTCGACAAGCCGAGTCTGGAGGAAAGAAGACGGCCGCAACCGTGTTTACGGTAACGAACAGCTGGTCACCTTCTGATCGGGAGAAACTGAGGAAGTTAGCGGGAAGCTAACTATTTGTTCACGACGGATATCTTCTTCAAACTTCGCCTTGGGACGACATTCCCTCAACAACTTCAGAGGTTGGGGTTTGGGCAGATTAACAGATTGGTTTAGGATGAAATGATCTAAACGTTTTCATGTTATGAAGTTTGTTTTGTGGAACTCGGCTATCTTGGTGCTAGCATGCTACTTGTAGCACCCAGGCCGGTTCGTGTTCTTTGTATGTTTTAAAGCTAAGATAAACTTTATTTAAAGGGTGGTTTTAACCAGAACATTGCTCATAACGCGCCGTCAGCGCTTATGCATTTTAACCCTGGTATTTTAAAGGTATGTGTTGATTCTGGCGCTAAGCTATCTCTAGCTTAGCACTTTAGCTAGCTTCTTTGTTAGCCCAACGGCCAGCCGGTAAGAACACGTGTGCTAGCATTAAGGCTAGTCAACAGAAAGGTTGTTAGTTTTCAAGCTAGTGAATAATAGTCCCCGAACATCATTTACTAAAGTTGATAACTAAGTAAACACCATTAAGCCCCATTTCTCCAGAAAGATTTGGCTCTTTTCCAAAATACTCAATAATATTTCTTCAAATATTATTTTAATAAATGAAGGCAGCTAATTAGACACTGTTGAGAATTAGTCATCCAGGAGGTTGGTTTTATTCAGCAGATCATTATTTAAAACATTATTTTATTAAAATAATATTTAATCTGATCTTGCATTGTGAAGGGTTGTCTAAAGGTTGCTGATTATTTTCTAAGTTAGTTCCAAAACTAACTTCACTTCACTTCGAGATTCTTCAAGATAATCCGTGGTTCTCAAACATAAACATTGCATGGTAATGTTGCATCACTCTTTTTGGTCATGATTTCTAATCATCTTTAATCAACTTGTTTATATTGTACATAGTCCATTAGTTGTCATTATTCTTTAATTCTGCTTGGTAGTTTAGTTGGATTGTTTTAGCATAGTAAAGAGTTTGTTGATTGAAATGTGTTTGACTTTGAGTTGACTTATTTTTGTTAATAAATTCTTGTACTTTAAGAAATTGTGTGAATTCATTCCATATGTGTGCAGAGTTTATGCTGTTCAATAATGTCAGAGCTCGTCTCACACCTTTCTATTCTGTCCTAATACCATCGCCTTAATGGGGCTGGTATTCACAGGACAATCCTTAACAGACCGGAATATTATTTGGTAAAATATTAATATTAAAATATTAATATTAAATAATATTCTCAGATTCATATTTACAACAGCAGTGTGGAGAGAGGAGACCATAGAGAAAGAGGAAGTGATACCATCATGTTGCGTTAAGAATGGTGGTGTATTATGGCCTACGCAAGGAGCTGCAAGAGCGTTGAAAGCCTGCAAAGAACCAGAAGAGTCATGGACAAAATTCCCGTTAATAAAAATTAAGATTCAATCAGGTATGTCTTTTGAAAGACAAATACTTATGTCATACATGGATGTAGGGCAAATTCCAAATATTCCACTCATAAATATGGACATTGTTGGTTTGCGATGGAAAAAAAAAAAATCAGACAGACAGAATCCAGCAATTGTAGAGCTCTGACTTTTTTTTTAATGCCGTTCTTCAAACATCTCATTCCAGTTCACAGCATGACATACATTCCAACAACAGGAGGGAGAGCTTCCTCACTGATCTAACAAACCTGGTGTTTAAAGCATTGGCTCCTACCTGGACTAATTAAGGGGTGGAGTCAACCTTTACATTTCCAGATAGAAAAACATTTGTACTAAACTATATTCCTAGAAAAATATTTACATAATTACAACTAACAACTTCAAAACTAAAACAATCTGGGCCCAATCAAAATCCAGAAAAACATCTCCCCTCTCTCTCAAACAATGGATTTTCCCAGTGAGGTTGATTGAAAACACCAGGTCCTTGTCAGCACTGCTCATGGGCGCTCTTCCATGGCAACACAAGACCAGGTGACCTCAAAGAGAAGAGAGAATAATTTAAACAAAATATTAAATAAAGCGAATAACTTCCTCCCAACAAACAATACATTTATCAACTAAATAAGAATATTGGAAGTACAAAAAACAGCACCTGTTAGGGAGGGGGTAAATCCCTCACACTTCCCTCCCCTTCAGGAGACTCGCTGCGGTTCACAGCGAGACAAAAAGTCTGCGACTGTTCTCTTTTCCTGGAATGTAGCCCATCTTAAACCGATAAGGTTGAAGAGACATAAACTATTGTGTTATGTGACTGTTTGTGTCTTTCATGGCTTCCAACCATTTCACTGCCCGATGGTCAGTCTCCAGAGTGAACTCTCGCCCCAAAAGATAATATCTAAGAGAGCCAATCATCCATTTGATAGCCAGACACTCCAGTTCCACCACCGAATATCTGGTCTCTCGCAGAAACAACATCCTACTAATGTAGGCGACTGGTTTCTTCTCTGCTTCTCCCTGCAAAAGAACCCCACCAATTCCCCTGGCAGATGCATCAGTCTGAACGATGAAGGGTAAAGTGAAGTTTGGGCTCTGCAGTACAGGTTCTTGACACAGTGCCTGCTTCAAATCCTGGAAGGCCCTCTCCTGTGCTTCTCCCCACACAATGTTTGTTTTTGATATTCCAGTGAGGTCAGAAAGTGGAGAGGCTCTAGCAGAAAAGTTGCTGATAAATCGACAATACCAACCTACCAGGCCCAAAAAGGACCTGACTTGCCTCCTGGTTGTTGGTCTTTCTGCTGCCTTGATTGCCTCCACCTTGGCTTTCACTGGCTTTATGACTCCTCCACCCAGGATATGGCCTACATATTGCAGCTCCTTCTTTGCCAATGAACATTTCTTGGGATGAATAGTCAGGCCAGCTTGCTTGATGGTCTGCAGCACCCATCTCAGATGAATTAAATGTTCCTGCCATGAGTTGCTGTAAATGACAATATCGTCAAGGTAAGCTGCAGTAAATGACTCCATACCTGACAGTACCTTATTCATCAGTCTTTGAAATGTGGCGGGTGCGCCATGAAGTCCAAAAGGCATCTTCGTAAACTGCCATAATCCCTGCAGGGTCCTGAAGGCAGTGACAGGCTTAGCAGCATCTGTTAGAGGAACCTGCCAATATCCCTTGCAAAGATCTAAGGTACTTATATACAGGTCCTTCTCAAAATATTAGCATATTGTGATCAAGTTCATTATTTTCCATAATGTCATGATGAAAATTTAACATTCATATATTTTAGATTCATTGCACACTAACTGAAATATTTCAGGTCTTTTATTGTCTTAATACGGATGATTTTGGCATACAGCTCATGAAAACCCAAAATTCCTATCTCACAAAATTAGCATAGCATTAGCAAAGGGTCTCTAAACGAGCTATGAACCTAATCATCTGAATCAACGAGTTAACTCTAAACACCTGCAGAAGTCCAGTGTCAGGTACCCACAGTCAGTGATGGTCTGGGGTGCCGTGTCAGCTGCTGGTGTTGGTCCACTGTGTTTTATCAAGGGCAGGGTCAATGCAGCTAGCTATCAGGAGATTTTGGAGCACTTCATGCTTCCATCTGCTGAAAAGCTTTATGGAGATGAAGATTTCATTTTTCAGCACGACCTGGCACCTGCTCACAGTGCCAAAACCACTGGTAAATGGTTTACTGACCATGGTATCACTGTGCTCAATTGGCCTGCCAACTCTCCTGACCTGAACCCCATAGAGAATCTGTGGGATATTGTGAAGAGAACGTTGAGAGACTCAAGACCCAACACTCTGGATGAGCTAAAGGCCGCTATCGAAGCATCCTGGGCCTCCATAAGACCTCAGCAGTGCCACAGGCTGATTGCCTCCATGCCACGCCGCATTGAAGCAGTCATTTCTGCCAAAGGATTCCCGACCAAGTATTGAGTGCATAACTGTACATGATTATTTGAAGGTTGACGTTTTTTGTATTAAAAGCACTTTTCTTTTATTGGTCGGATGAAATATGCAAATTTTGTGAGATAGGAATTTTGGGTTTTCATGAGCTATATGCCAAAATCATCCGTATTAAGACAATAAAAGACCTGAAATATTTCAGTTAGTGTGCAATGAATCTAAAATATATGAATGTTAAATTTTCATCATGACATTATGGAAAATAATGAACTTGATCACAATATGCTAATATTTTGAGAAGGACCTGTATTTAGCCTGCCCAACACACTCAATGAGATCATCCAACCTTGGTAATGGGTAGGCATCAAAATCAGATTGAGCATTTACCTTTCTAAAGTCAATACAAAAACGGATGCTCCCATCCTTCTTGATTACCAAAACCACCGGGTTGCTCCATTCACTGGTGGATGGTTCAATCACGCTAAGCTTCAACATGACCTCAGTTTCCTCCTTCAACACAGGAGACATCTTCTCTGGAATACGATACATTTGTTGCCAAAAGGGGACACTGGTCTTCAGATGAATATCGTGTTCCACCAAGACTGTTGATCCTGGTTGTTCTTTGAAGAGATCTGAAGGAATAATGTCCTCCAACTCCTGTTGCTGGGTGAGGGTGTGATGAGAGAGGTCAAGTGAAATAAAGTCTTTTACAGATGGCATCTCAGCCTCATCATCATCTTCCTCTTCCATAGCACGCACAAAGCACTGATGACTAAGGGGCAGAGCCTGGGATTTCCACTCCTTAAGCAGATTGATATGAAAGGTTTGCTTTGGGCTCCTTCTCTCAGGCATCTCAATCTCATAGGTGGTAGCACTTAGCTTCTTTACAACAGTGTATGGCCCCTGCCATTTTGCTAAAAGCTTATTGTCAGATGTTGGAAGTAATAAAAGAACCTTCTGACCTGGTTTGAAGGATCTGCACCTGGCCGTTTTATCATACCAGGTCTGTTGCTGCTGTTGAACTTTCTCCGGGTGCCTTCTGATGAGGTTGGTTGTCTCCTCCATCTTCTGCCTCATATTTAAAATGTAGCTGATGACATTGGTTGACTGATCCTTCATGCCAACCCAGGACTCTTGAAGAACATCCAGAGGACCCCTCAGCTGCCTGCCATACAGAAGTTCAAATGGAGAAAAGCCAGTGGACGCCTGCGGAACTTCACAATAAGCAAACAGAAGATAGGGTAACCACTTATCCCAGTCTTTGCCATTGACAGAAATAAACTTCTTCAACATACTCTTTAATGTCCTGTTGTACTTCTCCACCAGCCCATCAGTCTGTGGATGGTAGGGGGTGGTCCAAATACCCTTTATGCCCAACAATCTGTAGACCTGCTTAAGATTGTTTGACAAAAAGTTAGTACCTTGGTCAGTAAGTACTTCTGATGGAATCCCCACCCTAGATAACAACTGGAGTAAAGCATAAGCTATCTGTTTAGCTCTTATATCTCTAAGGGGAAAAGCCTCTGGATAGCACGTGCTATAGTCGCATACCACCAGGATAAACCGATTTCCTGCTTGGGTCCGTTCAAGTGGTACCACAATGTCCATACCTATTCTGCTGAAAGGAACATCAATAATAGGTAAGGACTGCAGTGGATATTTTGGAAAATTTTTTCCTCCTGACAGTTGACACACTGAACATGAATAGCACTACTCTTATTTGATTAAAAAACCTGGCATAAATCCTATCATAAGTCTTTTTAAAACCCAAATGTCCTGCCCATGGAGCACTATGACTCAAATTTAGCACTTGATCCCTTATGGTGCGTTCACACCAAACGCGATTTCTGCGAAAGGAGCGGCCAATTTACATGTTATCCCTATGTAGAGGCGCGTTCAGGAGCGGAGTGGCAAGGCGCGGCAAGCGAAGCGGGAGCGGCGCAATGGACGAGTTAAAAACTTTTTCCTAAATTCGCGTCGCGTCAACCAATCAGGGACTGGATGTGGCTGTGACGTAGGGTGAAGGACCAAAGCGGAAAAGAAGCAGTTGTCAATGATGGAGGACCAGATCATAGTGGCGGTGTGCAGCAAGCCAGAGTTGTATGACTCAACTAATTACTTTTACCGAGACAAGTACAGAAAGGACCTGGCCTGGTTATGTTTAGGCACAAATATCTTATATTTAGGAGATGTGGACATTAAAAATCGGCTGTTTTTTTTTTTACTGAGCTGAGATTTATTTACTCACCGAAGACAGATGGACAGGCGTTCAGCAGTGGGGAAACAGCGCCGGTAGACTGCGGTGAAGTTAGTTTGAAGTTGGATGTTCAAGCTCCGCGGAGTTAGCGGCATCTAGCTCAGGGTTGATCCGATTCAGGCACTCAGATTTTCCACGATAGTTTGGTACGGAAACTTATTGACGGTCCCTAGTGAACCACCGCGCGTCAGAAGAGGGAGCAACAGAGAACAGCTAGCCGAAATCTGGGTGCCTGACTCGGATCGGCCGTGGGCTGGATGCCGCTGGCTCCACAGAGCTTGAGTGTCCGGTGTCCGGCTTCGGGCTGGCTTCACTGCGGTCGCCGGTAGTTGGTGTCCCGGAGACCGATTCATCTCCCAACGCGGGGCAGCAGATCTTCGAACTGGGTCCTGGATAGATGGAAGTACCGCTGAAATCGACCGTCATCCAGACGCAGCTCCTGGAGTAGGTGGTGGTAATCTCCGAACTGTTCCCGTCCCTGAAGAATCTGGTGAACCCAGGGACATTGATGTCGGTGGCGTTTTTCGGCTCTCCACAGGTAAAACACCGTGATCATCCGTGAAATTCATGTCCAGCATGTTCAGTTGAAACCAGCAAGCAGCAGATGGAAGCTCCTCCTATTTGATGACGCGGCGAAGCGTTGCCGCTTGTTGCCAAATGCCAATGCGGAGTTCACGCGGAATGAAGATAAAGCAACCCATCCCTAAGGATATAATCACCCCCATCAGGCTGTTTACCCACTTCTCCATCAGTGATAGAAATTGCTTGATCAAAAAGACCCTTCAGTGATTCATCAGACTGTTGTAATCTCTGGAAGTCAACTTGTGAACCCACAATGTCCCCCTCAAGATCCGGCAATCCCAATGATGTTTGCCTAACTGTGCATGCCATTTTCTGAAGCCTTCTTTGTTAGAGACTAAATGTACATCCTTCAATCAAACGAGTTGTGAAAATTTTGACAGGTGGGCTGGACTTCCGGTGGCTGGGACATCCTAGGGCGGGACTTCCGGTGGTGGGCCTTCCGGTGACGTAACCGGATATCGTCATTAACCGGATGTTGTCATTAGCCGGATGTTGTCATTAGCCGGATGTTGTCACTACAAGGAAGGGAATCTTTCTAATTGTATGTTTTTAGACGTTTTTTACATCTAAAATCAAAACATGTAGTTTATCCACTTTAAAGGTCACTCAGGTTAATGCAGGCACATCACACAAAATTCTGATAAAAAGAGAACCTGACAGAATTGTAAATTCATTTTGTTTTAACACATGGGTTATTTAGATGGATGTTTTTACATCTAAAAAACATGGAGACAAAAAGTAGATACAGAACCTTTCTTCCTCTGCTCAAATGTTTGAGTATTCTAATCTGCACCAGTAACTTGTAGAGATGATATAAAAAGAGAGAAACAAATGAACTGAAAAAAATAGTTAAAAAGTAAGCCAAACATGGAATTATCTAAAAATGATTTGAGTGCTCAGTATGATGTTTCCAAATTAGAAATGTATTCTACAGCTAAAAGACCTTGTTTGGAATCATGAGAGGCTCCATTTGGTAAAATGGATGATAATTTTAGTTACCTTAAGCTTTTCTTTTTTCATCTTAGAGCAATAGTTATTGAGGATTTAGAGAAAACAGTTTTCTCCTCATCCCACGTGGGAGCCAGAGGTTGTAACCTGTATGTCTATGTTAAACGTCACAAGAAACTGAAAAAAGAAAAAATAAAGGTTATAAAGTCCTCAGACATGTCACTGTTTATTGAATTAAGGCAGACATCCACAGCTGTTTCTTGCGTATTGTCTCAGACAGTCTTCACACCAACTGTAGTCAAAGTAATTAAGAGGACTGTGCTCTTTTCCTGGCCATAAGTCTCAAGCATTGCCTCTGACAATTCCCATCCCCTGTTTATTGAATTAACACGTCTGCGCTGTTGCTGAGGTGTCTCGGGGGTGGGGCGGCCAAGTGGCGTAACTATGCGCGCTGATAGGATTTCGTCATTAGAAACAGAGAAGGTGGCGTAGTCAGTTATCCTGGTTCTATCGAGAGATACAACGCAATCTTTACTGGGAGATCGGCTTCAAATCTGGTAGAAACAGAGAAGGTGGCGTAGTCAGATACCTATACTCTACATAAACCTGCAAGAATAAAGTTCCCGAGAAACAGAGTTTTTGTCACCAGACCATTGAGACAGTTCCAAGCCGATCTCTGTGACATGCAAGCTCTGGCCAAGGAAAATGACGGTTACAATTATTTATTAACAGTCATTGACATCTTTTCAAAGAGGGCGTATGTACGTGTTTTGAAGAGGAAAACTGCTGCAGAGGTGCTAAAGGCTTTTGAATCAGTTTTTAAAGAAAGTCAGGTCCCAAAAAAACTTCAGACTGATGCAGGGAAAGAATTTTTTAACAAGAAATTTAAGCTTCTAATAGAGAAGCACGGTACTGAACATTTTGCCACAGCAAGTGAAGCAAAAGACTCTGTGGTTGAGAGGTTTAACCGTACGTTAAAAACAAGGATGTGGAGATATTTTACTGCTAACAACACCCGGCGGTACATTGATGTCCTGCAAAATTTAGCTAGAAGCTACAACCACAGCTACCACACCAGCATTAAGATGAGCCCAATGGAAGTGACCTCAGAAAATGCCTTTCAAGTGTTTCAGAATCTGTACGATGTTACCCCCAACAGATATTGCAGGGCCTCAGTGACAATGTTTAAACAGGGGGATCTTGTCAGAATATCCAAGGTACATGGAGTGTTTGACAAAAAATACAAACAGAGTTTTACAGATGAAGTGTTTACAGTGTATGAGCGGATACCCCGATCTCCTCCTGTATACAAACTCAAAAGATTTGGATGGAGAACCTATCGAGGGTTCTTTTTACGCTGAGGAACTTCAAAAAGTAAAAATATTTAAGGACAATATGTATCAAGTGGAGAAAATATTAAATCAACGCACCGTCAAGGGTGTCAAGCAGGTTTTTGTACGCTGGAAAAATTGGCCTGAGAAATTCAACAGTTGGATCAAGTTTGATGAACTACGTAACGTATAAAATAGGTGTGTGCTAAAACCTAACGATTCATACAGCATCATGGACAGCAAGGCAGAGGATGGCGGTTTTTACGTTACCCTTCCCTCTAACGCTAGCAAGGAAGTATTTAAAAATAATACCAGTTCGAGTTTCCATGTAAATTTAGCTCAACATATTGATTTAGAAGGCCAATGGATGGTTGAGCAGAGATTTCATACCCTCATACATGGCATAATTTACCGGATCATGATGCCTACTTTGAATGGAGGAAGGTTGGCGATGTGGAGATCAATACGCAAAGGATCAGAGGTGGCTACTATAACAGCGTTATTCAACTCGAGACAGAGATGGAACTGTTTTTCAAAAAAATGAACTCGGGTATCCGCATTAAATTCAGCAAAGTTCAAAAGAGATTTACATTTCAAGCAAGCGGTCCGTATGAAATACGCTTCTTCAACACTCTAGCTTATATGATGGGCGTGAAACCAGGGGAATGGATTCATGTATCTGAACCAAAACGGGCTCCTTTTCCGGCAGATATAAAGGCTGGTTTCTATCACCTATACTGTTACAGCGACGTGGTCAGCTCGCAAATAGTAGGCGACACTTTTGCACCTTTATTGCGGACCGTCAAAGTACAAGGCGACTTCAGTGATATGGTTACTCTGACGTTTAACCCCGCCCACTACCTTCCAGTTTCCAGAAGACATATTGAAAATATCCATATAGAAATTAAATCGGACCAAAATGTTCCTGTAAATTTCGTCTATGGAAAGACCATCGTAAGACTACACTTCAAACCGGTGATATCACAACGTAGCCTGAGATAAATCTTATGTGTATAAACAGATATATATAACCTCTAAGACTGATTGATTATCATTCATATTACCCTGGTCCTTCAACACTGCATCAAGCAGGCAAGAGAGAACATGGCACAGCTAAGTCTGAGACGTGATCCAAATCGCTTTGTAAATTACTATGTAAGTCAATCAGGTAATCTGCCAGGGTTTTATGGGGCCCCGGTCATGTACGGACGCAGAATTGGATCATTATTTTCAAAATTATTCCGCTTCGTATCCCCTCTGGTTAAAAAAGGATTTGCTATTGCAAAACCCCATCTTAAAACGGCTGCATCAAATATCGCTTCGGATGTCATAGGTAGGGCCGTGAGTAAAATGAGTGGTTCTACACGAACCGAAGGTCAAGAAGGTTCAGGAATTATGGTTTTATCCAAAAGACCCAGAACAAGACCCCCTGGTGATCGTTTAAGGACGGTTAAAAAACGACAAACGCGAAAAAGGAGATCAGTTGGAGCTGACAAACAAAGAGGAAGGAAGTCATCCGCATGTTTTGATATATTTAAATAATGGCTCTTTTACATAACAAATCATCAGAGTGCACGCTGGCAGAGTTGGACTTATTTTCTGCCCCGATGACGCAGCTATCGATTGAGAATAATTGACACAGAGATCCAGCCTTTATCAGCAATCACCGATGGAGGCCCGATCAAGTTTTTCATTCCGGGAGATGGAGAAAAGTATCTAGATCTCAACGATACGCTGTTGCATCTCAGAGTGAAAATTACTAACGAGGATGGAACAAACCTGCCGGATGATGCACCTGTAGGGCTCATCAACTGCCCGTTAAACACCATCTTCAGTCAGTGTGACGTCACTCTCGGAGATCGATTGATTTCACAATCCAGCGCTACACATCCATATAGAGCCATGATTGAGACATTGTTAAACTTTTCTGAGGATTCTTTAAAAACCCAGTTTAGCTCCGGTCTTTTTTATAAAGACACTGCAGGTGCTCTGAACTCTATTGTTACAACTAACGGCCCTAATCAAGGTCTTAATAGCAGAGCAGGCTTTACGGCAAATTCCAGGGAGGTACATCTCCTAGGCCCCCTACATGCAGACATATTTTTCTGTGAGAGACTTCTTTTAAACTCTGTTGACCTCAAAATTAAACTTACAAGAGCCAACGATGCCTTTTGTCTCATGGCCGCAAGGGACTCTACTTTCAAACTCAGGATATTAGGAGCATCTCTTTTCATCAAAAAAGTTACCGTCTCTCCAGCTGTACGACTGGGTCACACTACAGCTTTAATGAAAGCAAATGCTCTCTATCCACTTTCACGTGTGAATGTAAAAACATATTCCATCCCTGAAAATTCAAGGGTATGCAACCAAGAGAATCTTTTCTTAGGCGTCTTTCCCAAGTATGTGGTGATTGCATTACTGGATCATGACGCTTTTACAGGAACATGCAATTTCAATCCGTTTGACTTTAATCATTTTGATATGGAATATTTAGCTTTGTGTAAGGATGGCAGACAAATTCCAGCTAAGGCCTTCCAGCCCAATTTTAACCAAGGTCATTCAGTGAGAGAGTATTACAACTTGTTTACGGCTACAGGACGACATCTAAAAGATCTTCCGCTGAGTATAACACGTCAGGAATTTAATCAAGGATACTCTCTATTCACATTTAATCTTAACCCGGGTGAGGACACAGATGCTCTATCTCCAGTTTCCAATGGGAATTTAAGACTGGAAATGCGTTTCAGAAACCCGTTGCCTCATACCACGACGCTGATCATCTACGCTTGTTATGACTATTTTAGAGATTTATTACTTTATTACTTTATTGTGAACACACATCCTTCACACATGCCTGGAGAACACTGGTTAGCTCTGACATTGGATGAGAATGGTCAATCCAGCTTTTTTGACTCTTATGGGTTCCTCCGAATTTTGATTTCTACCCGTCAAGCATCGTAACATTTTTAGAAGACAGATCCTCAAAAATATTGTATCATAATAATCAGCTTCAAAACACTATGTCCACTGTGTGCAGTCACCATTGCATTTTTTATCTATGTCATAGAGCGTGCGGATTATCACTGCAACAAGTGTTGTCAAAATACACCGGAGATGTGATTAAGAATGATTTAATGGTATCTAACTTTGTGAAAAAATATCAGAAATGTGTCATTAATCAAAGTTGTACATTTTATACTCACGGAACATGCTCTTTGGAGATGTTTCTAGATTGTTATGGAATTTAAATTGTCATTTTATTTTCATTATTTGTTTTTTCTTATGATTTAATATTTGTGTAATAACATCATATGTTAGTGTGTGAAGTAGAGAACGAAGCTAGACTTGAAAATATAATCAATAAATATTTTATTGAATAAAAGAAATAGGCTACATGTTTCATTTTCTTATAACGGTTTATGGTGAAAATGTAATCCATCGGGGTGGTAGTGTCGTCTTACGAAGAGACTTTTTTGATCTCCCATCAGCATTTTTTGGATCTTCCAGCTCGGATCTCGACCAATGGGGAGAATGAGTTATCTGCCTTCTTCTTCTTGTTCTTCTCTGCTTAACGCTGGGTGGTGTACCCCCATTTTCAATAGATGTACCCCCTGTTTTGAACTGTCTATATTCATCATGAGCATAAGGGTTAATGACTGAAGATATGGGGATGTTTACCTCTGACAAGGTATGTAGAAAGTCTGACCACCCTTGGGGTAGCCATGCTCCAGATTTTTTAAACAGAAGGATGAGATTTTTCAACAAGTCAATCATGTGGGACCCCTTTACAACATTCCCTTTATATACAAATTCACCTCGCAAAGTCCAACTCTCACTTCTTTCGGATAATTTCATCAAAATGTACTCAGCATTTTTATGGTTATGCTTCGGTAGGCTTTTCAGTACATAGGTAACAACCTGATCTTTAGGGGCCTCGTCCTGCCCCTGGGACTGCTCATGCTCAGGAACCTCTGTGTCACGCTGCAGCGTCAAACTCACCCGCTGTTCTTCTTTCACACCTTGCTTGAGTAGAGTCAGATACCTTTGCAAAAGCGCATCGTATCTCTTGATTTTTTCATAAGAAGTCAAACCCGGCTCGTTTAATATCGCTCTCATTTCAGCATCCAAATTCTCCTCCGCCGTCTGTCTGATGGACGTGTCTGACTGGGTCAGACGCTTGAATTGATGAGGTGAAATGAGAATCTTCTACGATGTTCTGAGAGACATTATCTCCTGATGATTCCACCCACTAGATCACTTATCAAGGGAGCAAGAGCCGTTAAGATGGGGAGAATAAAACCACCTCGTTGCCTTTTGAGAGCCAACTGTTTAGTTTTTATTCCGTTTTTTTTATCACCCAACAATCTGATGATTTTTCTTTGCTTCTTCAATTTCCGGTGTTGAGAGGGTGATAGTTTAATGTTACCTTTTAAAATATTCAGAGCAATCTCACACAGAGCCTGAAGAAAGTCGGGAGAGCAGTGTGCGAGAATATCTTTGCGCTTCTGCGGAGTAGCCTGGTACAATGCTCTGAATAATGGTACATTCCTTTTTATACGCGCAGACATGATGACTTACTTTGTTCTGGGCACGTACACAGCAGGCCACTGGTGAGGAAGAATGCCTGTACTCAGTCTGAAATGTTCTGGGCAGGTAGGCGTAAAATCGATGATTAAATATCCATGAGCTTCTCTCGTTGCGTCTTCAAAACTCTCCAGGAAGACACCCTTTTGCGATGGAAACATTTGGCGCGCCAGTATATTCAGCTGCAGTTTATCTCTCGGGTTTTTAAACACCATATAATTACAGTTCAAACTAATAGTGCGACTGAACTTTCCCTGGTGAAAAACATTCTGAGTCAACATCATGACGCTCATATTACGATGGTGACGAAACTGGGTAAAGACCTTCATCACGTTTTCATCATCTGAGGCATGAGCAATAACATCGTCTAGAATGATCAGATGATTCTGATCAGGAGGAAACAGGTTTTCATCTTCAAAAGAATGAGGCAATCCTTCCACAAATTTAATATTTTTATTCATCTTCTGCAATTCAGCATACATCGGCTGAAAAGATGTGTAAATCCACACAATATTTTCTGGAACAACATTTATGACATGGTTACAGTTCTGCAAAACACTTTTTACAAAAAAGGTTTTTCCACAACCGCTGGGTCCTGTTATCATACATGAGAAAGGCGCTCTAAATCTAGGATCTAAATCAACCTCCTGTAAATCGGCAGATTGCAACATTTTTATTTTATCTTTCTTCTTCTTGTTCTTATGCTCTAATAACCAAAAGGCAGAGTTGTCCCGTCAGAAAAAAGGCATCTCTTGTCATACACCAACCGAAACCTTTTAACAAATGTAGCATTTCTTAAGAGGAATCTCTTTTTATCCCTCCTGATCGTGTGCTGAGGGATTTCAATGACACCCTCACCTGACCCCTGTAAGTAGCCCTCGACCAGCCCTTTGATGCTGTCCAAATTGACCCTCTCGCTGCATTCATGCATCTGAGTGATACCTTTAGCACGTATCCCTAGCTTTTTCTGGTTTTTGGTTTGATATGCATAACTCTTGAGTCCTGTTGATGCAAACTCCAAAATGCTGTCTCCCGCGAGCTCGTCAGTAAGATCACCCAGATAATTTTCAAGCTCCAAAGGAGTTTCACCACTTTTTGTCACATAAATCAAACTGTCTGTGTCAATATAAATCAATCTGTCCTGCAATTGCTCCATGCTGCTGAGAAGTTTTAAACGTGCATAAGCGGTGGTGAATGCTGCAATAAACAGATTGTTTACCTTGCTTGGGGGAGAGATGACACGTTTACTGTAGTTCCACTGCACTACACACATTTCAGGGTTGAAGAAATAGTTAACCCTGTATTTACTCGAGAAAATGAAGCTGAAAAACTCATCAGGGTTAGTGATGACTGTGGTCTGAGACAGATCACTTCGCTGCACAAACTTTCCCCAAAAACTGTATAAGCACAATTTTGCTACCTGTCTTTTGGCAGGGTTCACCTCGATTTTGCCTGCGTCTAATTGGATACCCTGGTGGAGTTTGTAGTCTGCTACATACTTTGACCTGCTCTCCTCATCCACCGCTTCAGAAGGGTAGCCTGAAGCCTCCTGCTTACCCTTTAAAAAGCAATGAATGTAACCTTTAAAGATTGTGTCACTGGTCTTCTCAAAATGCCAAACTTCAGTGATTTTGGCGAGGCGATAACCACACTGCAACACTTTACAAAACTCTACACTCACCCATACACCTGTCAGAGCTCTGTCCTCATTATTACGCCTGCAGGGACCTGACTGGTTATTTATTTCAGCACATGTGCAGCAGAGAGTAAACACCAGTTTACCTTGGGATGTTCTGTAAGGAAAAAAACAGGGAAAAAGAAACCTCGTGGGGGGTAGACCACAGCTCTGACAAGGCCAAAGTAGCTGCTGAGGTCATCAAAATTTTTGTAAATGATGGTGGGGTACCCGAGGGGAAAGACGCAGCTAGCATTTACATAAGGGTACAGAGATGTGTAATCCACATAGTGTACAGTTTCACCTGGCCCCGCTGTATACCTCAACCTCATGGGGCAGGTGCGTCCACCATACAGAGCATCTCGGGGTGATAGCGGTTCGGGTGCATTAACTTTCTCAAGAAAGCTGATCCCCCCCGGGTCTGATTTTTTCATTTCAGTCCACTCATGTTCCCAGATGACCTCGATACGAAGGCCGTACACAGTTTGGAGTACCTTGCTTCTCTCAACAGTGGCTGCATAAAACTGTTCAAATGCGACCCCTCTCAACGGACACTTGTCATGAGGCATGTAACACTTTTCACAGCCGTGGAAAAAACAGCCGTAAAATTCAAACGCAACTTTGACACCGTTAATCTCTGCATACCCATCCACAGAATATGGACCAATTTTCTTTCCCCCCATGTTTAATGCATGTTCGATGTCAATTTTTCTGCTGTCTGAAATCCAGCCAAGCCATTGAATGGACGTGCTAGAAAACGTCTTACTACTACGCCTGTAGTCCAGAGGTGAGAGGATAGACAAGGTTTTAGGAGGAAGGAAATTGGTTACAAAAACCTTCATGCAGGCTGAGGCTATCGTGACGCATTTAAGTGGATCCACACTTGTCTCCTTAAAGAACTCATCCCTAAATTTAACACAACCTTGAAATAGAATGTCCACATCATTTTTACGATAACGAAGAGCTTCCTTCTCAAAGTCAAAGACCCCTTTGCTCACTTCTCTGTACCAGCTGTTAAACACCTGTTGTTCTTGAAGGCTCATGCGTTCTACAGCGTAGGAAGATGGAGGAGGAAAAGACCCCACATACTGGAGATGTTGCTCAGACGAGAATAGGTGGGGGAAAAAACCTTTGGTCTTATCACTAAAACCTAATGCTTTCGGCATTGCAGTAAGCTTCATACACATGAAGGACAGGCTATCAATGAATTTTAACCTGTAATCAGGGTCGGTTAAACAGAGAACTTTACTTTCCTGCATGATGAGATGAGGTTTAATGCCTAACTGCAGCATAGCTGTGAGAATCAGGTAGCTGTCATACCCACGTGCGTTGTGTGCTATAAAGGTAAAGCCTCTGTACATCGGTCTCCTGAAATGGAGAAGAAATTTTTGGGTGCAATTCAATCCATAAGCATGCCATTCCACACCTTTCAACGTTTTAACACAGACCAGATAGGGGATGTGCACATCGTTCTCGTCGATGAAGCATTCAAAATCATAAAAAACCAGTTTATCATCTAACTGATTACAGGCTTGGGCGGTTTGAATGTAACACAGATGACCATCGCACGTCACATCTAAATCAGGAAGTATATTGTCACCGCAAATACGGCATTTTACATTACACACGTGTGGTTTATCCTGCTGGCTGATTGGAATAACGTATATCCTTTTGCACACCTTGCACAGTTTTACCAACTCACAGTCACTCATATGCCTGTCAGCACTAGGTCTTTTGCGGGGTTCCCTGTGTCTGCTGAAACATGAAGAATTACGACAGATTCTGTGACAACCTGCACAGGCGACAGGTTCGTTAATTTCACGCATACACTGGTATGAGTGACACACCGGACAATAGCCTTCACAATGGTGTGTTTCTGGCTTTTCATAGCTCTCGTAACAATATGCACAGATGTATCTCGATCCTATAAAACCCTTGAGATTTTTTATCCCATAGTAGTGACCTTGAAGTAACAGCAGAAAAAGAGGTTTTGATCGATCAGGGAAACTGGTCTCAAATTTACACAGAGCTGCAGAGCCTGTAACGGTTCTGTGAAACACTACAATTTTTCTCTTTAGAATGTTTTCAAATTTACCAATGTTGCTGAAAGTTACTGCTGTCTGATCATCTAAACCAGCCCTGTGTTGCCACTCCCTCCCCAGCTCTAAAGCTGATTATCAGTAAGGTTAGAGTCAGAGACATGTGCAAGACTTATGGCAAAGCATAACTGATTACCGGTATTATCTACAATATACAGGTGACGCTTTTTCTTATTAATCAGTTCACAGTCTAACGTTCCTTTAACCTTACATTTCGACCCTCCTGCAGGGTTATTAACTACCTGTAGAACAAATTCCAGGTTATTATCTGCAGGCATTTCAGCATTGGACTGTACTAACTCATCTAAAAAATCCTCAAAAGCAGGCAGAATCATATTCCCATCATCGTTAATGGTAAACGTGACGTTACGGTTCAGATTTTCCCCGACTAATTCTAGCTGCACAACATCGTTACGTCTGGCTAAAGATCTTGCAGTATCGGCTAATTCAGTGAGAATACGCATGATGTTTATATAGACTGCAGCGAGACTGTGTTCTATTTAAATCTTCAACAGCCTGTTCTAGCGAGCTTAAAAAGTCACTGTGCAGATTTTGATTTATTACATTTTCACTGTTAGCAGAAGATGCATTTAACCCGATGTTATCTGCTACTTCAGCATTAACAGGAATTTCATTAAGTTGAGCAACAACATTCCTTATCTCATTCAGCGCATGTGTGATCTGGCTATCCATATTAACATGAGTATAAGAAGAAGAAGAAGAAGAAGAAGAAGACCCAGGGATCAGTTTAAATTACCTTGATATCAGCGCAATGTTTCAGTAACAATGTCTGACATGCAGCCAGAAGCATTAAACATGATGCTTTATTACAACGGTCACATAAGGATAGGGGAACTCTCTGTCTGCGCTGTTGCTGTCCAGGTCTCGGTGAAATCTGCTCCACCATCAACGTTGCCTCTGGAAAGATAAAGAAAAAAAATGTATTAATTAAATATACAAATTAATTCAGTAGGTAAATGAGTATAAGAAGAATTAAACTTACCATTCAATGAACCTCTAACAAGCTTCGCCCTGGTATACAGAGCACAGAGTCGCCATCTTTTCCTCAATTTAAGATATTCTGCGAAACAAAAAAAAGTTACTTTACAATGCAGGTCTTTAAAAAAAAAAAAATCTGGTTTCTGTGAAGATTTGGACAGAACAGAATTTGAAATACTATAACTTACTCCGTACACGGGGTATTTGAACGGTTCTGCGCGGTTCCAACTCTTCCTGCACTGAATTGGTACAGTTCTGCTGAATGTTATCCAGGCTTGGGTTCTGGATTAAATCATTCGATATATTTGTAAAATATTTTATCAGGGGTTAAAACAAGTCTGCAATATCACATAGACCTGTGAAAACATATGCACAGAAATATATATATATATATATATGATTGTCTTTTTTAAAGACAAGTTTCCGTCTCAACATTGATTTTTTCAGAGGCAGACGGTTACAAACGCTGACCTCTCCAACGTTCAGGAATACGTCTCTTGTTAAATCTGTAAGTAGACTTTATTTCATTTATTTTTTAAATCACAAAATAGCATTCACCAGTTGACTAAACCAGATGTTATTGCAGTTAATAATTACCATATCTGGACTGTGTAAAAACGATACCATCCAGCTCATCACTCGTGGGTTCTAAAGAATATAAGTTAAACATTATTATTATCCAACGAGCATTCACAAGCACTTAAAGAATTCTTTAAGATGAATACTTACTACTGAAGATTGTGTTGTATCTCTCGATAGAAGCAGAATGATCACCACGTTCTATGTTTTCTGAAATATGTTCCGACATTTTTTTTGCTTTTCCTTACAATGTTCTAAAAATATTTCAGTGTAATTGGTTAAAAATAAACTTTTAGCTACCAGATTTGAAGCCGATCTCCCAGTAAAGATTGCGTTGTATCTCTCGATAGAACCAGGATAACTGACTACGCCACCTTCTCTGTTTCTAATGACGAAATCCTATCAGCGCGCATAGTTACGCCCCTTGGCCGCCCCACCCCCGAGACACCTCAGCAACAGCGCAGACGTGTTAATTCAATAAACAGGGGATGATAATTGTCAGAGGCAATGCTTGAGACTTATGGCCAGGAAAAGAGCACAGTCCTCTTAATTACTTTGACTACAGTTGGTGTGAAGACTGTCTGAGACAATACGCAAGAAACAGCTGTGGATGTCTGCCTTAATTCAATAAACAGTGACATGTCTGAGGACTTTATAACCTTTATTTTTTCTTTTTTCAGTTTCTTGTGACGTTTAACATAGACATACAGGTTACAACCTCTGGCTCCCACGTGGGATGAGGAGAAAACTGTTTTCTCTAAATCCTCAATAACTATTGCTCTAAGATGAAAAAAGAAAAGCTTAAGGTAACTAAAATTATCATCCATTTTACCAAATGGAGCCTCTCATGATTCCAAACAAGGTCTTTTAGCTGTAGAATACATTTCTAATTTGGAAACATCATACTGAGCACTCAAAACATTTTTAGATAATTCCATGTTTGGCTTACTTTTTAACTATTTTTTTCAGTTCATTTGTTTCTCTCTTTTTAGATCATCTCTACAAGTTACTGGTGCAGATTAGATTACTCAAACATTTGAGCAGAGGAAGAAAGGTTCTGTATCTACTTCTTGTCTCCTTGTTTTTTAGATGTAAAAACATCCATCTAAATAACCCATGTGTTAAAACAAAATGAATTTACAATTCTGTCAGGTTCTCTTTTTATCAGAATTTTGTGTGATGTGCCTGCATTAACCTGAGTGACCTTTTAAAGTGGATAAACTACATGTTTTGTTTTTAGATGTAAAAAACATCTAAAAAAGATTCCCTTCCTTGTAATGACGACATCCGGCTTATGGCGACATCCGGTTAATGACGACATCCGGTTAATGACGACATCCGGTTAAGTCACCGGAAGGCCCACCCTAGGATGTCCCAGTCACCGGAAGTCCCGCCCACCTGTCAAAATTTTCACACCTCGTTTGATTGAAGGATGTACATTTAGTCTCTCTTTTTTTGTTTACTTTTCCTCACTTTAACCACACTCTCAAAAGAAAGATTAACATTAAAGGGCAGTTCTTGCAGAAGACTTGGTTCATCAGTAGTCTCAAAGTTTATTTGCTGGCCTTCCTCCACAGCCTCAGGTGCAGGTTCAGAATTCTCCTCCCTAGCTAATTGTTTAGCTTGTGTTTGTGATCTGGTTACAACATACACTGACTTACAAGCCTGGATCAGTTCTGGTAAGACTGGAATATCCTGACCCAAAATAACTTTACATGCAAGACCTTCCACTACACCAACACTTAAAAGACAAGTTTGGTTTTCCACCTCTAGATACACTGCAGCAGTGGGGTAAGTTTTGTGATCACCATGCACACAGAAAATATCAAGACCTGGGCCCCATAAGTAGCATTCCTTTCTCAGAATAGAAGGATGGACTAAGGTCTGTACACTTCCTGTATCCAAAAGAGCAATGGATGGCTTTCCATTTACTCTAACCTCCATGACCTGTTTCTTACCTTCAAATTGGTTTCCGGCACACCCTGGCCTTGGTACAGTGTAAAAATATGCTGATTTAGCTTTTCTCAATGGGCAGTCTGGTTTTATATGCCCCTCTTGACCACAGAAATAGCAGACAATCGGTTTTGCTTCCGACTTAGGCTTATATGAGAATGTTTTCCCCCTTTGTTTCTCTACACCTGTCATCTGACCTGGACCACCACCCAAACCAAATCCCACAGACTCACCCTGCATTAAGCTGGCCTTCTGTTGAAGGTTGTATCGGAAGGTTTTTGGTCCCCGTCTTGCAGCCAAGAAGTTTTCAACAAGTGCTGCTGCTTCTTGTGCCGATGCTGGGTTCCTCTCTTTGACCCATATTCTCAGCTCTGGTGACAAAGAACTGTAGAACTGTTCCAAGATGAGAATCTCCCCAATGTCATCCTTTCTTTTTCCCCTGAGGTTGCATCCATTTCAGGTAAAGGTCTTTCAGACGGTTATAGAACTCTCGGGGGGTTTCATTCACACGGACCTCCGGCTCTCTAAATCGTTGTTGGTACATTTCTTCATTAATCTCATACTTTGTTAAGATGGCTGCCTTTACTTCAGCATAATCACAGGAATCCTCTGCAGCCATGGCCACATATGCTGCTCGGGCCCTACCGGTGAGATGAGGTACCAACCTTACTGCCCAGTCCCTCTCGGGCCACCGGTATGCTGTTGCTAACCTTTCAAAGGTTGTCAGGTATTGTTCAATGTCATCTCCCTCCTCAAACTTTGGAATATCCGATTGAGTCCATGCTCTTTGTACTGGCTCACCTTTAGATTGATGCAGAGAAGCTGGCTCTACATCTGCTTCTGAAGAGGGGCCGGCTTGAGCTTCATCTTCAGTCTTCTGCTGCTTCCCCAGATCATCTCTCAGATTGCCAACTTCAACTTGTATCTGGTGCCATCTCCTTTCTTGCTTACTCTTTTCTTTGTCCCATCTTTCAGCAAAGTCACTCTGGAACTGAAGACATCTTTCCAGCATGCCAGCAATGTTGCTCATGTCCACAGATGCTGTTTCATCACTGGACCGACCTGTAGCTCCTTCCTGCTCTGGCTCCTCCACTGGCGCTGCTTCTGCCACTTTGAGGCTTTTCGTCTGCTGCTTTGGACTCATAATTAGTGCTTATCTGGACATCGGCGTCACATCCCACTCCTGACACCAAGTGTTGGTTTGCAATGAAAAAAATCAGACAGACAGAATCCAGCAATTGTAGAGCTCTGACTTTTTTTTATGCCATTCTTCAAACATCTCATTCCAGTTCACAGCATGACATACATTCCAACAACAGGAGGGAGAGCTTCCTCACTGATCTAACACACCTGGTGTTTAAAGCATTGGCTCCTACCTGGACTAATTAAGGGGTGGAGTCAACCTTTACATTTCCAGATAGAAAAACATTTGTACTAAACTATATTCCTAGAAAAATATTTACATAATTACAACTAACAACTTCAAAACAAAAACAATCTGGGCCCAATCAAAATCCAGAAAAACATCTCCCCTCTCTCTCAAACAATGGATTTTCCCAGTGAGGCTGATTGAAAACACCAGGTCCTTGTCAGCACTGCTCATGGGCGCGCTTCCATGGCAACACAAGACCAGGTGACCTCAAAGAGAAGAGAGAATGATTAAAACAAAATATTAAATAAAGCAAATAACTTCCTCCCAACAAAGCAATACATTTACCAACTAAATAAGAATATTAGAAGTACAAAAAAAAACAGCACCTGTTAGGGAGGGGGTAAATCCCTCACAGACATTTATAAATTTTTTTCTGTTACAAGAACTTTTAAGTATCTCTGTGTCTTATGTTTGTTTGGTAATTTCCAGCTTGCTCTACTGTCAATTTTGCTTGTATGTGTGTATTGGGGAGTCCCCATTGCTGCCCGAGCTCGACCAAAAGAAAAAACACATTGTGATTCAATAGCATCAGTTTAATACTGAGTTTTGGCATGCAAGATGATATCAGCTCATACACTGCTCACAAAAAAAGGGAACACTTAAACAACACAATATAACTCCAAGTAAATCAAACTTCTGTGAAATCAAACTGTCCACTTAGGAAGCAACACTGATTGACAATCAATTTCACCTGCTGTTGTTCAAATGGAAAAGACAACAGGGGGAAATCTTTGGTGATTAGCAAGACACACTCAATAAAGGAGTGGTTCTGCAGGTGGGGACCACAGACCACTTCTCAGTACCTATGCTTTCTGGCTGATGTTTTGGTCACTTTTGAATGTTGGTGGTGCTTTCACACTCGTGGTAGCATGAGACGGACTCTACAACCCACACAAGGGGCTCAGGTAGTGCAGCTCATCCAGGATGGCACATCAATGCGAGCTGTGGCAAGAAGGTTTGCTGTGTCTGTCAGCGTAGTGTCCAGAGCCTGGAGGCGCAACCAGGAGACAGGCCAGTACACCAGGAAACGTGGAGGAGGCCGTAGGAGGGCAACAACCCAGCAGCAGGACCACTACCTCCGCCTTTGTGCAAGGAGGAGCACCGCCAGAGCCCTGCAAAATGACTTCCAGCAGGCCATAAATGTGCATGTGTCTGCACAAACGGTTAGAAACCAACTCCATGAGGAAGGTACGAGGGCCCAACGTCCACATATGGGGGTTGTGCTCACAACCAAACACCATGCAGGATTGGCAAACCCACTACTGGCGCCCTGTGCTCTTCACAGATGAAAGCAGGTTCAAACTGAGCACATGTGACAGACGTGACAAAGTCTGGAGACACCGTGGAGAGTGATCTGCTGCCTGCAACATCCTTCAGCATGACTGGTTTGGGAGTGGGTCAGTAATGGTGTGGGGTGGCATTTCTTTGGAGGGCCTGTAGTTTGTTTTTCCACTTTAATTTTGTGTGTGACTCCAAATCCAGGCCTCCATTGGTTAATAAATTTGATTTCCATTGATAATTTTTGTGTGATTTTATTGTCAGCACATTCAACTTTGTACAGAACAAAGTATTCAATGAGAATATTTCTTTCATTCAGATCTAGGATGTGTTGTTTAAGTGTTCCCTTTATTTTTTTGAGCAGTGTATATGAAAATTAAACAAGTATTTCATAACCAATCATTTGGTCTTATATTTTAGGACTTTCTCATTTGCATGCATTTTACCATTGCTGTATGTACTTTCAGATGAGAAGAATGAATGCGAGAAGTATGATTATACAGGTCCTTCTCAAAATATTAGCATATTGTGATAAAGTTCATTATTTTCTATAATGTAATGATGAAAATTTAACATTCATATATTTTAGATTCATTGCATACTAACTGAAATATTTCAGGTATTTTATTGTCTTAATATGGATGATTTTGGCATACAGCTCATGAAAACCCAAAATTCCTCTCTGAGTTTAAGAAAAACCTTTGTCAGCAAAAATTCAGATTAAGTTCTTTTCTAAATACCTCAAAATGTGTCATTATTTGCTTCAGCAAAATGGTTTTTCATCAGGCCTAAACTCTGTTTCTCCTTGTGCTTCATTCAGCTTCTAACAAAAATTAAAAGTAAAATTATTGCAAACATTTTTTGTTTGATTCACAATAATTTCTATTCAGTCTAAAACCAGCCGAGACAGAGAACTGGGACAACATTTCTTATATTATTTTAACTTTAAATTACCAATAAATTGTCTTATTGAAATCTAAATATTTTAGATTTGGGCTAAAGCCCCCAATGTTATGAGACCCTAAAAATGCCCCTGGTATACAGCAGGAGGTCCCTCAAGGTTTTCATAGCTTGCTTTTCCCTAATCTCCATATTTTAAGAGTCGACTCCCCTAGAACCATGATCAATGGAAACAGGGTGCTGCATGACATCTTCAGAAAATAAAGATCATTTCCAATATGGCCGACATAATGACTTGGAGAATGGCTGCTTTCACAGCCTGCTTTGATTTTGATTATGTCCCAATCTGGTTATCCTAAAGACTGCAGGAAGCACTCCCATTCCTTCATCAGAGCAAACCTTTTGCATAGTTTGTCCATTACCTGCAGCAACGCAGTACCATGCTACGATGCTGAGGCATCCAACCAGCTAATGCTATGCTCTCAAAAATGAAGCCGTCATTTATTTCTCAATCTTTAAATTTAGTTAATTTCGCCTAAAGAGATTCTTGCAACACATGAACGAGCAACCTTTGAATGCATAATCATACAATAATATTAATTTATTATAATATATCCCACTGTTTAATAAACTGAAACTAGATGTTATTTCACTAAATACCTTGAGGAATTTTACTTGAGGTTGCAAACCTTTTGTTTTAGACTAAAGTGAGCAGCCATTAGAAATGTGACTCGAATTACAGATAAAATGCAAAATTTATTTTGTACATTTTTCCAAGCAGAAAGAGAAACAGGTTTAAAACAAAAAAATATCAGCTATCACTGAGAGTAATGGATAAAATGACCAAATAGTCAAAGACCAAGAGAAGATGACCCAAACATCCCAGAAATTATTGGCCTGGTGAAAAGATTTACTTTTCTGTTGAATGATTTTATAATTTACTTAGAAAACCCAACATAACTTGATTTAAGCTTAATATCAGCAGCATATTATATTTTTCAGCTAAATATTTAACAGCGAACAATGTTACGGATTGACACTCAGGTATGGAGACAGAGCTTCTTCGTACTTTATTTGAACATATTTCAGCATCTCTCAGAAATAATCATGGCAAACAGAGCATGAAAGATTAGAGACAAACAAGACAGATCTAAAAAATAAAAGACGGGTTTATACGGGTTTAACACTTTCAAACTGAACAGAACTTCAAATAAACAGCACATCAAGGCTCACGTATGTTTTTGGAAAGCCTTAGGAAAGAAAACCCGGAGAACAAAACCGTTCAGCTGCCAGATTTGCAAATAAAAGCAAGAGATTTATTCACAGAGAAACAAAGTTCATTAATTGTGTTTAATTAGCTTTATTTAAAACAATGAGGGGAGTTTTGCTACTAAGACGCTTAAAGTAACTAAGAAATATTTGAACCTGGTTTCAGGTGCGTTTTAAAAGTCACTTAAATGACATTAATCACATAAAAACGTCACCTTTTCACAGACATTTCAATCATATGCGATCACAGAAACATTAAGCTGGCATGTCAGACTGGAAAATAATCTGGAGTTATATTCCCTTAATGCAATATTCCAACTGCTTTTTTTACGGCTCAAAACTGAATGTTGATATCTAATCAACACCTGGCTGAAGCTATGGTTACTGTCTTGGGACATTTTTTGGAATGGATGGATATTCAGCTGTGGTCGCTGGGATTAAAAAAACAATTGATTTTAAAAAGTACAAAAATCTCTGAAGGATAAACAGAGAAATGTTAAATCTAGGTCTGCTAAAAGCAAGCTTTCAACTCCCTATTAGATACGAGCTGCACACATTGCTGCAGATGTACCGATTTTATGAGTTCTGGGTTGAATTATTTACCCCAAAACATATTTCTATTTATTTCTGTTATGGATGGAAGAGTAACCCTTTAGGTTAGTAGAGAGATTATTTAAAATATTTGCTTTAACTGAGCAGATACATGTTGCAGATAAAACCATTACAGTATTTTTGTAGGGCCTGAAAAAGTTGACAATTTCAATGAATAATCCAGAAGCATGTTTAAAATAAAAAGGGTAAAGAAACAGAAATTAAAAGACATTAACTGTCAGCTGGTGATGATATAAAATGAACCTTTTCTTTAGCATGGCTGAACACGCTACTCATAATAACAAAAATAAGAGTCAGATGAAGTATTTAAAAGGCACAATGTGCAATTGTTCCTTCTGCATCATTTACTAAAGGACACATAGTGTCAGAGATCCAAAGCACCCAAACCAAGCTGTTCTAGACCTGCCGTGTTCAGCCGAGCTCTAACACGAAGGAGCCAAGTAAAGAACCAAGAAAATGCATTGCTGTGTTTATTTAATTTGTTGAATGTTTTACTTGGGGACTCCTGAAATTGATGAAAATAAGACAGATATGGTATACTGGCCTCTTCAGTCGTTGCCTTCATGTACTTTAAGTATCTTCGTTGAAATGAGTTGAGCCTTTGCATCATCATTTATTCATTCATACTGAACATCAGCAGGTGGCATTTATTGCCAGCTGTTGCCATATATGTTAGAAATGTTTGTTTCCTTTATTGAGATGCTCTGATAACCACAGTGTTAGTTTGAATCCTTACAGATGCTCCAGATCAGCTTACCTAATAAACAAATTCTGCAAAATGTCAACCCACCAACTCATTAATGGACAGACTTGATGAGTGCTTTGCATCTAAAAACACAAAACAAATTATAACAATCTTCATCTTTGCTGCAACCGTTACTAAACATCTGCAAATCCCTGATGACTGTAGTCTTTGTCTGTGCTGAGACTGAGTTGGAAACATTGCAGACTGTGCCTTTAAATGTCTCGCAGAAAAGCGTTAGAACATCTTCCTGATGAAAGCTCATTACTTCTTCTCAGTCTTCTGTGTTTGCAAAAAACTCCAGAGCTCCTTGACCACCTGAGGAAGGTGAGGTGAGAAACAAAGAAAGAATTATAAATCATTCAGATGAAGTGCTAAACAGCACGAGGCACATGACTCACTTTTACTACAACATGATTTTAGCGCCTCTTGCCTGTGGGAACGCCGTGCTTGGATGGGGCTGCTGGGGAACGACGAGGGGTTGGGTGGGGGCAGCACTACATACCAGAGTATATGACTAGGTGCTCCAGGTCCGACAGATCTCAGCCTTGGCTGATGAAAACAAAGCACTTCCACAGATGTTTCTACACACTGGGAACAGCAAGCGCTCCCAGACACGACTCCACCCCCACTCTCTGCCTCGTCCACCCAGCCCTCGGTCGCTCAAAGGGCTTCCACCTGCTCACATAACTACACTTTTCACATTCTAACACAGCAACACAACAAATGAGTATTTACACAGCCTGTTTGGTGGGACTGACTGACTGACCGTCCCCGACCCACACACAACAACCGAGCCATGCTAAAGAACTGAGGGGCATTAACTATGCAAACTGCTGATGTTATATAACACTGCAGTCCTCACACACAAATGCAGTCTCTCAACAAGCAGGAGCACTGTTCGAATCAAACATCAAACTCTTAACTTGGTTAAGAGGCTTCGAAAAATGTCTAACAGGGAGCTCCAACAATCTCTACTCAATATGGCATCATTTCATGGTCTTTCCACCAATCTCAACAGCATCCAGCCTTAACATACCAATCTGTTTGGACAGTTGGATCCAAACTGAGTAATCATGGTTTTAAGGGATATGCTACTACTGAGTGTGATATATATGTCAGCACCTTGTAAAAATAGAAACGGGAGCCTCCAGCAGGTCCTCACAAACATCACACATCTCATTCCTGGACAGACATATGTACCAAGGTGGTCATAAGATTTTACCCTATGAAAAGGAAAATGTCACGAAATAAAGAATTGTCCTGGTTATTCCCATAAGTACATGGGCCTAAACAAGCCTGGTGATCTACAGATATTTACAGTTTCCTGTGAAAAGCTCCCAAGTCTGTAGCCAATCTTTGTAGACTGAAAAAACCTCCCTTTGGATTCCAAGAGTGAACGCATCAATAGTAATACCTCAGGACATTAATATTAACTGCTGGTTTAATACCAAACACAAAAATCACGAAAATATTAATTAATTAAAATGAGAAAAGAAAAATCTCAGATTCTGGGCAATAAAGGTGCTTAAATCCACAAGCGTTCTTTACTTACCTTCTTGTCAGTGACTTTGTAAGAAGTCCTCACAAAATTCTCAAACTTCTGCTCCGACTTCGGTAGTGGTTTTCCCTGAGGAAACATTTTGTTAAGTCATCACTTAAAAAAAAAAAAAAAAAAGGAATAGTTTGATAAAAAGGAAAGATGGCCTTACCTCTTTGGCCGCTGATGATAACTTGTTCTTAATTTCAGCCAGAGTAAAAGTTTTAGATGGGCCAGCCTGGGGTTTGTCTTTTCCAGGAGTCTGAAAAAAACAAACATTTCAGCTAGATGAGAAAGTATGTTAAATAAGGAGCTAAATTTTCCTTGGAGCAGCTGTTAATTAAACGCATCAAAAATGAAAACTTCACATGTTGTTGTGTAAACTGATCATCTAACAGCATGCTTTTGATGCACCTAACTTTAACTTCAGTAAAACACAGATTAAGTTAGGCACTTAGGCTTTAATGCATAAAAGTAAATCATTTTGAAATGCCTAACTCTCTGTTGGTCAGTGTTTGGTAAGTTTAACTGTTGAATTGCAACAAAGTCTGCATGTGTAACACTCCTTCGAAAGGAATGCAGAAATGGCAAACGCTGGAACATGCAGATCGGACCTCAAAGAAAACAAGGAATCAGTGTCAGCCAGTAAAAGTAGGAAAAAAGCTGCAGATAAAGGAAATCCATATTGTGTCAAAATGTACTCAGGTTCAGCTTCTGTTGTGATGTGATCAACAACAAAGACAAGAGAGTTGCTGAAAAATGTTATTGTCAACTGCACTGCAATGCACTAGAGGAAGTTGTGGGGGCAGTATACACTGTCTGCCAGCGATGGAATCAGTACGACCAACAAGGAGAACTTGAAGAAGTGAGATGAACAAACAGAGTGAACAAAGTGATAAAACAAAGGGGGAGAAAGTTGATGCCAAAGGTGTGGAAATTGGGCATTTTTCTGCCCATGAGCCACATTGGGCCCTTTAGATGTCCCAGACAGGGCAAAGGTCAAAACGTGATATTAAACATGCATACCATGTTTATTCCACACCCAAATACTGTACGAATACACTGATTTTATCATGAATGCTGCTGCCATTGTTTCTGTTTGGTTGGCAAAATTAGCCACCTCATCTGTGCACCAAGCTAAATAAGAGGGACTGATACAGTAGGTAAAACTTTCAGCAATAGATCTTCCAAGTAAGGGCTGCACAACATATCACAAAATGGGTATAAGTTGAATCTAATCTAATCAACTAAACAGTTATGCTACTGTATATGAATACAAGGTAGCAAACTATAGTTTAGCATCTGATCAGAAGAGCAAAGATCAGCCATTGCAGTACATTCAGTATGTGCAGTTATGTGCAGATAAGGGGATGAGTATAAATTGCCATTAATATACAGTACAGACCAAAAGTTTGGACACACCTTCTCATTCAAAGAGTTTTCCTTTATTTTCATGACTATGAATATTGTAGCTTCACACTGAAGGCATCAAAGCTATGAATTAACACATGTGGAATTATATACTGAACAAAAAAGTGTGAAACAACTGAAAATATGTCTTATATTCTAGGTTCTTCAAAGTAGCCACCTTTTGCTTTGATTAATGCTCCGTACACTCTTGGCATTCTGTTGATGAGCTTCAAGAGGTCGTCACCTGAAATGGTTTTCCAACAGTCTTGAAGGAGTTCCCAGAGATGCTTAGCATTTGTTGGCCCTTTTGCCTTCACTCTGCGGTCCAGCTCACCCCAAACCATCTCGATTGGGTTCAGGTCCGGTGACTGTGAAGACCAGGTCATCTGGCGCAGCACCCCATCACTCTCCTTCTTGGTCAAATAGCCCTTACACAGCCTGGAGGTCTGTTTGGGGTCATTGTCCTGTTGAAAAATAAATGATGGTCCAACTAAACGCAAACCGGATGGAATAACATGCCGCTGCAAGATGCTGTGGTAGCCATGCTGGTTCAGTATGCCTTCAATTTTGAATAAATCCCCAACAGTGTCACCAGCAAAGCACCCCCACACCATCACACCTCCTCCTCCATGCTTCACGGTGGGAACCAGGCATGTAGAGTCCATCCGTTCACCTCTTCTGCACCGCACAAAGACACGGTGGCTGGAACCAAAGATCCCAAACTTGGACTCATCAGACCAAAGCACAGATTTCCACTGGTCTAAAGTCCATTCCTTGTGTTCTTTAGCCCAAACAAGTCTCTTCTGCTTGTTGCCTGTCCTCAGCAGTGGTTTCCTAGCAGCTATTTTACCATGAAGGCCTGATTCACACAGTCTCCTCTTAACAGTTGTTCTAGAGATGTCTGCTGCTAGAACTCTGTGTGGCATTGACCTGTTCTCTAATCTGAGCTGCTGTTAACCTGCGATTTCTGAGGCTGGTGACTCGGATGAACTTATCGTCCGCAGCAGAGGTGACTCTTGGTCTTCCTTTCCTGGGGCGGTCCTCATGTGAGACAGTTTCTTTGTAGCGCTTGATGGTTTTTGCGACTGCACTTGGGGACACTTTCAAAGTTTTCCCAATTGTTCGGACTGACTGACCTTCATTTCTTAAAGTAATGATGGCCACTCGTTTTTCTTTACTTAGCTGCTTTTTTCTTGCCAAAATACAAATTCTAACAGTCTATTCAGTAGGACTATCAGCTGTGTACTGTATCCACCTTCTGCACAACACAACCGATGGTGCCAACCCCATTTATAGGGCTTGAAATCCCACTTATTAAACCTGACAGGGCACATCTGTGAAGTGAAAACCATTTCAGGTGACTACCTCTTGAAGCTCATCAACAGAATGCCAAGAGTGTGCAGAGCAGTAATCAAAGCAAAAGATGGCTACTTTGAAGAACCTAGAATATAAGACATATTTTCAGTTGTTTCACACTTTTTTGTTCAGTATATAATTCCACATGTGTTAATTCATAGTTTTGATGCCTTTAGTATGAAGCTACAATATTCATAGTCATGAAAATAAAGACAACTCTTTGAATGAGGTGTGTCCAAACTTTTGAACAAGTATACAGATGTACTATATGAATAGGGTCAATATGCATATGTAGTGCAGACAAACATACAGATGTGAAACGTGTACAGATGAACAGTGAGTAGTATATAAACCTCTATGTTTTTCAGTATTTTAACAATTGTTTTTGTGAAAGAAAATTAGGTAAGTAGGATAATATAAAGTTTCAGCAGTACATATTTTATTGGAAATTCTGTTGTCAGTTTCTAACTGAAAACCTTATTATCAAATGTGTCTTTTATATAAATGATTTGGCCCTCAACAACAATCAGAGTTAATCTTTTGGACCTTTGAAAAAATGAACCGCTGACCCCTGTTCTACAGCATTAGATCATTTCACAGAAAGAACATAACACTTTTAAATTTCATTTGTGCTGTAATGTTTATTTAAGGTTAACCTAGGGCTAATGAGCAATGGTTAAGTAAAACCATTTCAGTTATGTTTCCCAATGAGTAAAAACACTAGAAAATAAGTGAATAAGACAACAATGAAGTTGGGATCAGATTCTTATATTATTCTAACTGGGAAAAGGGCACTTTCCCTCCTGATAGTCTGAACACGGACTTGTAGAGGTGCTGAGCGAAAATGCACATCTCTTAATCTCAGTTGTGACTTTTTAATAATTAAAAACCTTTTAAAGGATTATAATAGTGGTTAAAGAAGAAAGGACTAAATATTTCTCAGGTCTCATTGCTTCAAATCCTCATAATCTAAAACTTTTATTCAACACTGTAAACTCTTTAATTTATAAATCCCCTACTCCTAATGAATTATCCTCTGAGAAATGTGTTATTTTGTTCATTGTTTCTGAATAAAATCTATAATATCAGAGCTCAAATTGTGCCATCTGCCTCTACTAGTGATGAGGAGGTAAATCACTTATTCAATTCATTTAAACTCTTATCTCGTATGAAACCTTCCTCCTCTTTTTAGATATTTTACCAAACACCTTTTTAAGAAAGTTTGTACCTGTTTAATTCCTAACAGTTTTTGACAAATCTTTATTCAGAGGGGTAGTTCCTAAAAACTTTAAAACTGCTGCTGTTGTAAGAATCTTAATAACTTCAGGCCATTCTCTAAATTACCTTTTATAGCTAACATTTTAGAGAAAGTGGTTTTAACTTTAGCTTTAACTTTAGCCCAAAACTCTTTGAAAAGTTCCAGTCTGGTTTTGGTCAGCATCACAGTACAGAAACAGCATTATTAAAGGTTGTGAATGATATCAAGATGAACTCAGACGCTGGCTGTTGTCTTAGTGTTGCTAGATCTCTCTGCTGCATTTGACACAGTTGATCATGATATTCTTTTAAGCCAACTAAAATATTGGTTAGGTGTCAGAGATACTGCTCTGACTTGGTTCAAATCTTATCTGCATGGCAGAACGTTTCCTGCAACATCTGGCAATAATTCCTCCAGTTCTGCTTCTCTCACCTGTGGTGTTCCCCAAGGGTCCATCCATGGGCCACTACTGTTTTCTATTTACATGCTACCACTTGGTCAGTTTATCTGTAATTTCAATGTCTCTTTTAATTTCTATGCAGACGATTCACAGATTTATTTGGCTATAAACCCATCAGACCTCTTTACTACCAATAAACTTACTCTTTGTCTTTCAGAAATCAAAACGTGGATGTCTGATCATTGTATCTTACTCAATAATGATAAAACTGAGGAGATGGTGCTTAGACCAATGGCCAAAAGGGATTTAGTAACTCAGTCCCTCTCTGTGCTTGGTTTTAACTGCACTTATGAAGCCAGGAATTTGGGGTTGACCTTTGATTTGAGATCTTACTTTTCCAAATATTTTAAGAATATTACCAAAACAGCCCTTTTTTAAATTAGGAATATTGCTGAAATCAGATTATTTATTTCATTTTCCGATGCAGAAACTCTCATTCATGCCTTTGTCTCCTGCCACCTTGATTATTGTAATTCTTTATTTGCTGGTCTGCCCTAAAGTTCCCTAAATTGTCTTCAACTTCTACAAAACAATGCAGCTCGAGTCCTTACAGGATCCCATAAATATCAGCACATCACTCCTGTTCTCTCCTCATTGCATTGGCTACCTGTGTTTTATACAATCGATTTTAAAATTTTATTGTTTCCTTTTAAATCCCTCAATGGTCCGGCATCATCTTATCTTTCTGAGCTTCCTACCCCCTACACCCCCTCTCGCAATCTCGGATCCTGTAATCAGCTTCTACTTTCCACTCCCAGAGCTCGACTGGAGACAGAGGGAGGAAGGGCTATTATGGTCAAGGCTCCCAGGTTGTGGAACGCTCTTCTGCTAAATATTAGGCCTGCCTCTTCAATGTCATCGTTTAAATCGTATTCTATAATAAGGCTTTTAATGTTTGAATTTCTCGTCTTATTTTATTAATTATTTCATCTTGTCTTTTATTTTTTTTTATTTTTTTTTTAGTTGATTAGGCAAACATTGTGTTTCTTGTTGTATCATTTATTGTGTTGTTTTTAGATTGATTTTTTGAATGTAAAGCACTTTGTAACAATTGTTTGAAAAGGTGCTATACAAATAACGTATTATTATTTTCACTGCTTTTTAAAAATCCAGAATACTTTTTATTCTGCTTGTTAAAATGCAACATAAAGGGCCTAACTACAACAAATCGTGTGGTTTATGCGGCTTTCATGCTTGAAATCGTTCTAGATGCAAAATAAATCACAATTTATTGTGTTTCACAAACATAATAAAAGATTTACAATAAACAGTGTTTCATAGAGACTCTTTCAGTGTACAACAGGGGTCATGAACTCCAGTCCTCAGAGCCGCTGTCCTGCAACCTTTAGATGCATCCGTGCTCCAAAAACATCTGAATCAAAAGGCAGAGTTACCTCCTCTGCATGTCATTAAGTTCTTTAGCAGCCTGGCAACGAGCCATTCATTTAATTTAGGTGTGTTGGAGAAGGGATGCATATAAAACTTGCAGGACAGTAGCTCTTGAGGAGTGGAGTTGGAGAGCCCTGGTGTCGGATAATTAGATTTTTACCTATTTTCATATTTCAGATTTTGTATTTAAAGTAATAAAAGAATTAAAACAATAAAAAAAACGTTCAGTTTCAAAGTAATGTAAAATTCACCATTTCGTGTTAATTTGCTGTGGGGATATTTATATAATAATATAGCGGTATCAGGGTGAAAACAATGAAAAGTTGTGGTAAAACATGTATCAGTACCAAAAACATGGCTCAAACTGAACACTGATTAATCAGTTAATCAGAAAAACATTGACATTGCATTACATTGCTTTTTCCTGTGTCTTACATGTTTTCAACCATCCCTTTTGCTGACCAATGAGCTGGTCTGTCCAGGAGGCTCCCTGCGACCTGATTAGTGTGGGTCTGTTTTTACAGGCTTGGCGTGGGTTTGCAGTTGGAAGAGGATAAAAGCGTTACAAAGGACAACATATTCTAGCCTAAATAAACGTTCCTTTTTTATAATATTACATCAGGTAACAATTAAGTTCGTATTAACTTGCGAGCAGAAGACTCTCTCTGTTGAAGGAAAAGATAAAACCAACCCATGTCCTTTTGTCAAGGCGAATCACTTATTTCTGTAGAACAGGCATGAATGATGAACAGACTGAAAAGACCGGCAGCTATTCTTTATCTTTTCAGCGACATTAGAAATGCTTCTTCCAAACCTGATGACTCCCCAGTGTTTGGGAGGATGACAACAGTGCTTTAAGGCCGGTGGGTGTGTGAAGTTCTGGAGAGCCAAAGGCCCAGAGGTCCACAATTAGGAAGTGTCTCACTGTGACACTCACAAACACCAGAGGGTGGGACTGTACGTTAAACAAGCCACAGCGCTTGCTTGTGCATGTAAAAGCAGTGAGGAATCCAGTGAAATTGCAGGGTTTCATTGATTGTAAGAGTTAAAACCACAGACGCAGTGTTCCGAGGGACCCTTTATTCAGCACAGCAAACAACAAGCATCCATGTGGGCAATTAGCATATCAATCCCTGTATTCCTGCCACGCTGGGATTTTGGCAGCTATGTGAGCGGAGAACAGCTCAGTTTCTATCCACATATTACATACATAATCAGTGTTTTACAAGTCATAACCTCTTAACAGAAAGCCACTTCAAAGAATCACGTAAACAAAATTATATTTTGTGTTTCAAGAAAGATATGGTGGGGGCTTGGTGCTTTTCATGTCCTAATAACAAACTGATGCTTAAGAGATGGGGAATGTCCTTCAACAACAATTCATATTGTTAAAAACAACTTGTTCTTAAGACAAAATCTTAGGGCGGGGACTGAAAATAAAACACAGGTGCAATAATTAAAAAAAGTCTCCTTCTAGTTAAACAAATGTGATAAACTGTCCCTTAAAAAAATCTGCCTTTTTACAGCAGAGATCAAAGGTGTAAAATGAGCAAACCTCTGACACAAACACAGCACACTTCTCTAAAAAAAAAAAAAAAGCACGCAGACATATGCTGCTGGCTCCAGGCCAAACAAATGCACCACATATTTATTATTTACGGGCAGCTCTCTACTTCCAAAGGACAGCTGTGGACCTGAAACAGCTGATAAACACTCGTAGCCGGCAAGCTTTTTCATCTGGGCCAGACGCTGATTACAGATGGCACAAGACATGGAACGTAATCACAAGCACGCCATCATTTGATGCAATCTCTCGTCTTCAATCGAGTTCAAGCACATGTCTATGACACATTGGCTCATCAAGTCTGAGTTTTTTTCTGAAATCTGATTCTTAGAGACTCATGTTTGGGGAAGGATTTAGGACACAAAACTTTCTATGAATCACATATGTCAGTGTACTGATGTTTACTTGGTATTAAGACCTGCGTTCTTTTCTGGCCCTTCAAGTAATCACTGTTTTACTTTATTAATTATTTGAAGAGAGAGTTTAATTGTGCATCTCCTTAATAACACCAAAATGTTTGCCTTTATTTCTACCCTACGCTGAAATGAAAAAGATGCAAATAAATTAGCTGAATAAAATTAATAAGGCTACTGAGTATAACTCAGCTGTAGTGGAGAACAAGTACAGTTCCTTCAAAAGAATTAATGTATCTTAAACTTTTATTACATTTTATCACTTCACAACCATGTGTGACATTGTAGCCGAGGTGTTCAGTGAAGGCTTCAGAGGTTAGAGAACATTAACTATAACACAGAGTTTTATAAAGACAGAGGAACACAGTAGACGGGTCAGGGAGAACGTTGTGGAGAAGGTTAAAGCAGAGTTATGCTATAAAACATTATTCCAACCTTTGAGCATCTCGCAGAGCTCTGTTCAATCCATCATCTGAAAATGGAAAGAGTACGGCCCAGCTGCAAACACACACGGCTGTCCAGATAAAGTGACTGGGTGGGCAACAAGAGCATTAATCAGAGAAGTAGCCAAGAGCCCCATGGTAACTCTGGAGGAGCTGCAGAGATACACAGCCCAGGTGGGAGGACCTATCAACAGGGTGAATATTAGTTGTGAATTCCACATATCGAGCTGTTTTGCAAGAGTAGCAACAAGGAAGATGTTGAAAGAAAGAAATAAGAGGTCCCGTTTGCAGGTTGCATGTGGAAGAAGGTGCTCTGGGCAAAAGTGACCTTTTTGCTCTACATGCAAAATGGTGTGTGTGGCAGCATCATGCTGTGGGGATGATTTTTTTTTAGCAGGAACAGGGAAGCTGATAAGAGATGATGAATAGATGAATGGAGCTTAATATATGGAAGAAAACCTTTTAGAGATTGTAAAAGACTTGGGACTGGGGTGGAGGTTGCTGTTCCAGCAAAAGAAAACCCCTAAATATTAAATTAAATTTAAGTAAGTTTGAACCAAATCAGTTAAATTCAATTGAAAAAAAAAAGTTAAATTAAATTAAACATACAGGCAGAGCTACAATAGGAGGATTTACATCAAAGCAGATTCAGCTGTTAGAATGGCCCAGCCAAAGTCCAGACCTAAATTCCATTTAAAATCTGTAGCAGGGCTTGAAATTTAATGTTTATAGATTCTCTTCACTCAACGTAACCCCAAAAGACTTGCAGCTATAACTGTAGCCAATGATGGTGAAGTCAGTATTGACTAAGGGGGACTGAATATAAATGCATTCATGCTTGCTCTAATTAGAGTTGACGTGGATTCCTGGATTTTATTCAGGGGGCTGCAGGAATATAAACGCCAAACCTTGAAGCGTTTTATTTGTTGACCATCTTGACCACTTCACAAGTATGCACTGTTCTGTGTTGCTATGTCACATAAAATGTCAATGAGTTACATTAAAGTTTATGGTTGCAGCATCACAAGAGGCAATTGATTTTAAGGGGCATGAATAGTTTTGCAAGGCACTGTGTATACAAGTGTTTTGGGTTCCCCATTTAAACCTAGGAGAAACACATCCTGAAAGAAATAAATGATGCACCTGCTACAAGTGCATGTCAATCATTTGCTGAAACCATGACTCACTCCCTTCTGGGATACGGCTAAGTGAAGTGATTAACAGCTTTACGACCGTGACGTGTGCTTGAAAGCATCAGCTTCTCCAAACCCACAAAACACCAGCTGGGAGATTAGGTTGCCTCAAATCAGCAGAACTCGGGTTTGCTGGTTCTCATGCCGAGCCGGTTACACAGGAAAGGTGCCACTACACACTGAGCTGCGAGAGGTGAGAACCGCGGTGCTGGCAACAGATCTGACGAGCCAATCTAACGACCAGTCACCTACATTTAGGAGGACAAAAAAACAGACACCCACGCCTGCTTCCTCGCTCCTCAGGGGCATCTGGAAGCGCAGGCTGCACCAGACATCAAACACTGGTAATGAGAGCAATTGGGAGAAGGTGTGTCCAGGAAGTGAGGGGTGTGAAGAGGTTGCAGAGCTACAACAGTTGTGAAGTAGTCAAGAGGGGATAGCGGTTCTAAAAGCACAGAGAACCAAAAAAAATTTAAGCGGGAGGGAAATTTGAGGAGGTTAGGTCACAAATCGGCTACACACCACAAGAGATGCAAAAACCAAGGTGTGCAGACTTTGCTGCATTCACCCGCAGAGCAGCAAACTCAATCTACCCTCAGGAGGTTAGTGACAGTGTGGCTGAGCATTTATCAAGACAGCAATCACAAAATCTTCTGCTACCAACTCAGACAACACATCAGTTTGTGAGCTGAAGATGTTGCATTCGTCTAAGGTTCCTCATCACAGACTCAGCTATGTGTTATGATGTGTTATGTGTTGGCATTGGCATGCTAGCACATAAAACCCTATCTAAACAGTTTCTGTCCAAGTCCTTTTTTCTCCACAGCAACATGATTTGTGAAATGTTTAAACAAGCTTCTTAGTTTGTTTTCGCTGATGTGCACGTGTGCTGAAGAGGGATGAAGTGCATCAAAGGTGGCTGCTGCAACCTAAAACAGCAGGGTCGAGCCCAGGGGTCACAGGTTTAAATCTTGCCCACGGGAAACTTGTTTAGAGGTCATGTGTGTTTGCTCAAGCAGAGACAGAGTTCAAACTGTTTGTTTTAAGAGGAGATTGTCTGAGACATTCTATCCAAGAAATTAACTATCAGGTTGGGATAATTATAACGTGCATTTATCACATTCCGCTCCTTTGGAATGGAAAGGCTCGCCAAGTTTTTTCCCTCTCTGCATTCCTTAAAGCGAATGACGCAAACATAAAGATAAAAACATCCAAGTATTTTTACCACAAATTATTTAGTCTAAAAATAAAGTAGATCTGAAGTACATTTATAGAGCACAAAATAATATTTGCAAAAAAGATGCAGTTAATACAGTACAGTGCTGGCATATAGATTTTCTTCAAACTTGGCAAAACTAGTTAGATGTTACAAACCAGGGTCTCATTTCTGACAATTTCAGTTGGGGTTCATTTCTTTCTCCTAAAATTCATAGAAAAATACATTAATACCTTTATAGTCGTTTATTGTTCTGCAAAGATGCAATGAGAAATCCGCTGGAAAACAAAAATGTAGTGAAGTGTTTAAAGTAAAGTCACCAGAAGGGCAAAAGGTAGAGGAACCTTCTAAAAAAGAAACTGCATATTGTTTTATTTAGGCACGTCAGCTGTTAAGTTAAACAGTGAAGAAGATGTCAGCAGATAACAGGAAGGTTGAATGTATTACAGCAGTCACTCTGTTTTATCCCCTTTCTATTTCTATCAATCACAGAATACGCCGAGTTAGGAAATGTTGGCAGCGTTTGGAAAATCTCCCAGCTAAGGTAAGGGTTTACCAACTCTGCAGGAAACACAAACTGAGTTTGCAATTAATAATGCTAACAGCGCTAACCATGCAATGGTTGCAGACAGTATCGCCCATGTAATCATGGTCATTTTCTTCGTTCTGAATAAAGATGAAATCCTGTTGTAACTAAACAGCTGTGTAACACTGCTCTCATGCACACACACACACACACACACACACATTTTACTTTTATTTTGGCTCTGCAGAATATATTGCAAATGTATTTTTATGGGCTGCACAGTGGTACAGTAGGTAGCACTGTCGCCTTGCAGCAAGAAGGTCCTGGGTTCGATTCCCGGCCGGGGCTCTTTCTGGCGTGGGTTCTCACCGGGTACTCCGGCTTCCCCCCACAGTGCAAAGGCATGCCTGTTAGGTTAATTGGTCTCTCTAAATGACCCTTAGGTGTATGAATGAGTGTGTGCGTGGTTGTTTGTGTTTTGTCCTGCGATGGACTGGCGACCTGTCCAGGGTGTACCCCGCCTCTCGCCCATAGACTGCTAGAGATAGGCACCAGCTCCCCCTGTGACCCCCACTATGGAATAATCAGTAGAAAATGACAGACTGCATTTTAATGGCAATATGACTGTATGCAACATAAATATCTCAAAGAATAGCTTGAACTTCAATAAATACGAATCCAGGCTCTCTATACCATTATTAGGTGGTGATGCTTGCCTAATGCTGTAGAAATCTTTTAGATGGGCACTGAAAAACAAACACCAACAAAGTTGTTTAATTGTGAAAACAGCAGATGTAGGCAGATGCAACTGTTTCAATAAAACAATGTCACTTAGATACATACTACTCCCCTATGTTTAGAATGAGTCAAAGGTGTCATAAACATTTGCATATTGCAGGTTTTCTAACATAGTTTATTTGTACAGATGCCCTTGACCCTCAACCTAACGGATTTTACTGGATTAGGAAATTTCCAAACACAACCTCTAACCATGGTCCAGTTTCTGGGAATATCAGCTTTCTAGAACAATTAACATTTTTCAATTTAGCTACATTTTTAAAAATTGTATTATTTAAAGGAAAAAAGAATGAGCTAAAATTCGTACTGGCAGGTCAAATTGGACACTGGCCACATATTTCTGATTGATGCATCTCTAGTTTCTGTTTATCAGCATAATACATAAAACTCTGCATCCATGGATAGACAAGCAATCTGTCCCCTCTAGAGATGCCCAGGACAGCTATGCATCACCACTGCTGTCTGCATTCCAGTACTTTAAGTGAATCACCACAAGATTTAAGGACAAAGAAGGATGGAAAAGAAAAAAGGAAAGATATTTTTCTTGAAAACAATGTATTAAATTGTAAAAGTGGAGCAGCAGCAGTGTTGCACTGAATACGTCTCACTGCTGACATTGCCTTTTGAGGAAATAAGGTTTTACTGTTGAATTTTGGAGTGCTGTGTGTTCGAACTGTCTTCTCTGACACGTTATCATGATGGGACATGTTGAACTGTTATTAGTCTGTCTGGGCATCGTTTAAAGCCCCAACAATTTGGATATTTATCCCAATACGTGGCTGCATGGGGGCGCAGTTAGTAGCACTGTTGCCTTGTAGCAAGAAGGTCCTTGGTTCGACTCCGGCTTCACTTCACAGTCCAAAAACATGACTTTCAGGCTAATTGGTCTCTGTGTAAATTGCCCTTAGGTGTAAATGGGTGTGTTGGGTATCAGGGTGGTTTGTCCTATGTGTCTCTGTGTTGTCCTGCGATGGACTGGTGACCTGTCCAGGGTGTACCCCGCCTCTCGCCCGTAGACTGCTGGAGATAGGCACCAGCTCCCCCATGACCCAGTATGGAAGAAGCGGTATAGAAAATGGATGGATGGATGGATCCCAATACGTTATCTAATAACACATCTATTGTCTGTCTTACTGAAGTTAAAATGGTACCTTTTTCATTGTTGTCATTTTCTGTTCCTTGATAAAATATTGAAGCTGTTTTAAATCTAGAGAAAAAATATAATATCCCGCAATTTACATATCAGAGTACGAAAAATTGAAGGGCTGCTTTTTAATCCCACTCTGCCTTGTTTGTGTCAAATATTCTTTAAAACGACACACGGTCTCTCTTGCCTCCATGTACAGCTGATGCTTTTCAGTCAGTAAACAGTTGAGCTCTGCTGCAATGCCTGTAATTCTTAAACTAATCCTAATTTAAATCTCTGAAACCCTAATCTGGCCATTTAAATGTTAATGTCTCCTTTATATAAATATGAAAATGCAAAAATGTCTTATTGGTTTTTCTTCCTAGCAGAGCTAATATTTTATTTGGATTATATGTAATAAAAACGGGGGATACTATCAATGTAAAACATCTGTTGTAAAAACGTATTAACCAAAACTAAACAGAGGGACAATGGAGCCTTTTTATACCTTATTCTGGGGTTTCGCTGCAGATCCGGAAGATTTTCCCGCAGGTCCATTTTGTTTCACAGGCGTCTTGTTGGGTTTTTTAGCTGTAGACTCTGGGCTCTAGGAAAACAAACATCTCAATTAACACATCTTGAAGACATCTTGAAGCTTAAACCTGCTAGGTTTGCCAGTGAGGTTTCCCCAAATAAATATATATAAAAAACAAATATGAAAGGCAGTGTTACACCAAAACCTGTAATCACTACACAGTAGCTGTCAATGTTCAGTGCTGGTTGATCAGAAGTACTCAACCTTCTGTATCGTCTACAATACCTGTTCATCAATTATCAATTATCTTTATCCAAAAGCTTCATCTCTCAGTACTTATTCTAAAGTCTTTTTTATAATACGTAACCTAAATACTGGCCATGTAACCGAATATAAAGGCCTGTTTGCATTTGGCAATCGTCTGTGCTGGTTCTTTGACAGGCTGTAACCACAGCATTTTTTCCTCATTCCTTTCTTGAAAGTTCATATTAACGTCAATTCTGTAGATTTAAATGTTCCACAAAATAAACTTACAGACAGAAGCTTAGTTAGTGAGTACACAGAAAATCTTCCGAAGCAGATTAAAACCAGAACCGAAAAACACTAGACATACTTGGTATTCTCTCTGTGATCAGCTACTTAGTAACCCAATAACCCGTCATTGTTCTCTGCTATACAGGCCTTCCAGTCAGGTTTACACTGCTGTGTAATTACCTTGTAATAGCCAAGGCAAGTACCTGCAATTCCTAAGCACCGACCGCTGTCTGGCAATTACATGTATTCACCTCAGAGCAGACTAAAAGTGTAATCCTGCAATGACTGAACTGCTACAAGGTAATTACATAAATAATTTAAAGGGAACACTGCACACTCCAAGTAGCAGAAGGTAGAACATATTTCTATTATGATTTTACATCCAAGTACAAATATTTACAGTAAATGTGTAGCAGAATGTTGTGGGTGGCTGGCCAGATATGTGTATGCTCCGAGCCCCGGAAAAAGCCACATTCTCTACTAAAAGCTAGGCCTCAGAGGTTTGTTAGAGAACATTAGTGAACAAACATCATCAAGGAGACATAAGAACACAGCAGACAGGTCAGGGAGAAAACTGGAGAAGTTCCAAGCAGGAATTGGTTCTAAAACTAAATCATAAGCTTTGAGCTTCTCACAGAGCTCTTTTCATCCATCATCATCTGAAAATGGAAAGATTACGCAAATCTATTAAGAAATGGTTACTCTTGGGGTGCTTCAGAGATCCACAGCTCGGGTGGGATAACCTTTCTATAGGATAACAATTAAATGTATACTCCACAAACCTAGCCTTAACGGATTAGTAGCAACAAGAAAGCCAACCATGAAGAGTCATGTTTGCAGTTTGTCACAAGCCATGTAGAGGAACGTTCTCTGGTCAGATCACACCAAATTTTAACTTTATGGCCTACATACAAAACACTAAAAGTGACAGAAAACTGCCAGTGGTGGCAGAATTATGCTGTGAATGTGAATTCTGTGAATTTCCTTTAGTAGTGAGAGAGAATTTGTTCAGAGTTTCTGGGTAGATGAATGGAGCTAAATACAGGGCATCCTGGAAGAAAACCTTTTCGAGGAGATATAAGAGACTGTGCTGGAGGTTTACCTTTCAGCAAGACAAGGACCCTAAACATTCAGCCAGAGCTGCGTTGGAAGGGTTTGGATCAAAACGTATTCATGCGTTAGAATGGCCCAGTCAAAGTCCAGACCTAAATCCAACTAAAACGTAAGCCCCACAGATGTTCTCTGTCCAATCTGAAAAAGTTTGAACTACTTTAAAAAGAAGAATGGGAAGAAAAACATCCGATGTGTCATTAGATGTGTGAATCTGGTAGAGACATACCCAATAAGAACAGCGGCTATAACTGGAGCCAAAAGGGGCTTACAAAGCACTGACTCCACATTGCAAAACATTTCCGACTGAAATTAAAGCCACAAAATCTTTTTCCTTGCAAAACACCCGTCTATAGAAACAGCTTGACTTGTCTTTGAATTGATTCTTTGTTCTCATTATAAAGTTGCTAACCATGCAATAACCCATCATGTAATAATGAGAATTTACATCTTATGGTTTTATATTACCTAAATCCACAAAGCATCCAAAAAAGCACTAGGTATTAGTTCCAAGGATGGAATAAATGCTTCAAATGTCAAATCTGTAACCATAAAACTAATCATGAGTACAGTTAAATGTCTGTCTAAATAACACTGGGACTACGACTGAGCTAAGGCCATCAGAGTCACCACACACAGAGCGATTGTCCCTTCCTTAGATAATAAACAATGTGAACCAAAACTTTGGGAAACCTAATTTCTATAATTCATGATAAACATTTGATCAAAGATGATTCAAATTAAAATAATCTGAGCAAGATGCAATTTCTTTTGAACAATGCAGGACTACTTGATGTAATTTCTGATTCCCGATTTTGGTTATCCGGTACAGTACTGAAGTTTGACAACAAAAATAAAACATTTATTCTGAAACAACTGAACTTCCAGTCAAAAGAATAATTGCTCCCAGCCCTGCTTTGTGGAGCTTTGTACTTTGTACTCATTAATAAAGAAAGGGTTGGGATAACTATGAAGTTTAGGATCAGGGTCATGCTGGGAGGAAGGGAGGGGGGAAGTGGTGGGATGCACGAGGACTTGGATGAGAAGACAACAGAATAAATCACCAGGTCACAGAAATGCTCAGCTGTCATCTGACCCCGAGGGAAGGATCGGCGCTCACGTCGCAGGTATGTGCATCTGCTCTGCTTTGATCTTTTGCCTGGCACAGTTTGCACTTGGATAGCATGCTTTGAAAAAAAAAATTTACAAACAAACACCAACGTAAAAAATGAGGCAGATACACACAAGCACCCACACACTTGTAAGCGATTGTGGTAACACGCAAAACAAGCGTTCAAAGGCAAAAGCCAGGTGCAAAGCTGAAATGGCATGAGAAACGATAAAAAGGAGCAATCATATTAACAGTGGGATGACAGAGGGACAAAGATATGCAGTGCCTCAGAAAAAAAGGTCAAGGATGTTTCCCATAACTGAGCAGCGTGTGTGTAAAAGCAAACAGTTTGTGCTTTTCAACCTATGCAAACTACATGTGCATTCATGCATCAGTGCATAAACACACTTTTAAATGTGCAGCTCTATAGTTTGTACCTTTCAGAAAGACCATGTGTGTGCTTGTGTGTGTTGCACAGGGTTGTTGGTGAACGGTGAGAATCTGTGCAGATTACAGAGGAGAAATCCGATCATTACACCACACAAACCCTGTATTTTACTCTCTGAAAACAGGTGGGTACGGGAGCGCACAGGATGAAAAAGTTCCACGTTTTGTCTCATGCAAAGAGCTGGACGGTCAGTGGGTGCAGGAGTGGGTAGGGCTTGCTGAAATGAGATGCCATTGCTTATAGTCAGTAGAAGTTTGAATGGTGTGGAAGAAAGGGGAGGGGAGTGACAGCAGCTCCAATAAAGTAACCTGGGTAAGCGGTTGGTTACCCTGACACCTAGTGGACAACACAGGCAATGACAAAATGTTGCTGTTAAGTTAAAATTTAGACACTGCCTAAGTGTCCGGATCAAATGGCAGCGTTGCCACCATGTTGTGGGTGAGAGATGCAACATTTCATTAGCCTCATAAGTCATATTTAGGCAAACATGACTTAAGCAATTATGCTATACTGCCTAAACTGTGAGGCCTGAGCAGCACAAGATCCTTCAGTTTAAATTAGGTCGGAAATAAATGAACGGAACAATAAATTAAGCAAGTCATCCAAATCTATTTATCTATCTAGTCTACAGCTCTTTATGTAGTATCAGATCAAGATCTTCATATAAAAAACAAGGTTGAGATACTGAACTACAGCATGAACAAACTGGTTTACACATTAAACCAGTAAATAAACCTGTCAGTGATGATATACTAACGTCAAAGTCATCAGTCACTTCTTATTCCTAAAAAGTAGGGTCAACTCTAATATTGATCATTTTCTGCATAATATAACAATATTAATAACATTACACAATAATAATAATTATAAAACATTTCATTGTTTCTATAGTTAACAACTGGAAAATAGATTTCCCATTCATCCATTAAACAGTCATGTCTGGTAAAAGAAAGCATCTAAACTAAATGTAGTTTAATTATTCAATTCTAATGTAATTCCAAACTAACCTAGATTAGGGGATTTTTCAGAGGTAAAATGCATAAGAGACAAGGCAGCGTTTAACTAATGTGTTCCAGTTTGGCTGATCCGTTTTTATTTTGATCTGCAGACATGGCAAACGTTTGCCTCAAAGTACTACCACGAGTACTACAATGAACATATATTACCACCAATACTAAAATCAACAAAGCTGTTTGCATTTAGCACCGTCTCATAAAAATGAGCTGAAAGTAATCTTTAGGGTTTGTCTTATTTAGAAAGCTTAGATTGCAAGCACGCTTGAATTCCAGGATAAACTTGACATCCACAACATGGAGGGCACCCTAACAAATGGTTTCTACGGGGCAGCGGATGTCAATGTGGCGTCTTGTTACCCACGCATCTCAGTACAGCTCCAAGGCAAAGTTTACATCCGCTCATCATGGGCATGAAGCTCATATCTGTGTGCTTTTAATCATTTCATCAAACGTTCTGTTTTCAGGGTGAAACAATTATACAACAAACAGCTTCAGAGAATTTTAAAAACAAGAACTAGGTGCACAAGTTTGAATTCAATGTGAATCTCCTCTAATCAAGGAAGTGTCAAAATGACCCCTAAAACACACCCGATCCGATTTGACATCCGACAAGAAATCAAGTTAAGACTGGTGTGAACTGGAAGCTGCTGGAAAATCATTGTCACTGTCCAAAGTAAAGTTACTTTTAAGTTTTATGGTCACACAAGAACAGATTGAGCACATTTAGCAAAAATGACAAGAAGTACGTCTGAAGGCCTCAAGGTGAGGCTTTCAAGCATAAGAACACTGTACCAACTGTCAAGCATGGTGTTGGTAGCATCATGCTGTGGGGCTGTTTGGCTATCAGCGGTACTGGTGCTTAGTAAAAACGGGGGTAAATAAACAAGAATAAGTAAGTAGTAGTCTTTTTAAATTATGTCAAATCATCAGAGAGCAGCTTGAGTTTGGACAAAATGAGGATAAATAAAATAAATGAATTTCAATTTGTTTCTTTTTATTGTTAAATGTTCACATTACACTATCACATCTTTGCTTGTTGATTCTTTATATTCTATTAGATTTATATGTGGAATCTTTTAAGTTATTCAACCAAGATAAAATAGACCAAACTTACCTTTTTGAGTACTTTTGCTACGTGCTTTTGAGGCTTCACATCCTCTTCATCACTCTCGTCATCACTGCAAGAAATGCAAGAGGCGCTCTCAGATTAGCTGAAAACTTCATCTGGTAAATTCATCCCAACTGACAGGAAATCATACTCGTCCTCGTCTTCATCGCTGTCCTCTTCTTCACCATCGTCATCATCGTCATCAGAATCCATTTTTATTTTTTTCTGCAACAAAATGAGATATTATTTAGCATTAAGCATTATTAGCGTGTGTATTAAATCTACTCTGGACTGAGCTGCTGTTTTTTTTAAATAACATCCCTAATGTGCAGTTAGGACAATGTTTAAAGAGTGTTGGGAGACATTTTCTGCTCAGCCGAAAGAAGCTCTTTAGCTGAATTAACAGAAATAAATGCAGAGGATCACCAGCGGGGGCTTCTTTACTAAGGCAAGGTTTGCAGGCCGTTTCACCGGAGATGTGTTGTTCTCTTCCTCTTCATCCTCTGAATCTTTTACACCTATAAAACAAACACTGTTCAACAGGGTTGGTGCAACTCAGTCGTAAAGATTTGCTTGGTCATCCCTGGTAGAAGGCGGACAGTGAAACATGAAATTGTTTTCATGGCTAACCTTAAGGAAGTCCTAAAATCCTGAAAAGGTTTTACATGTGGAGTTTTTTGACAGACATGATTCCAGTCACTGGAACAGTCTCATTTAGCACATCTGTATAGTTGATGGCCAATATCGTTAATGGGCTTGAAATCGGTTCAACCTTCTGGAGGTGGCTTCTTTTTAAACTACTAGGTTAACTTTGAAAGATGTTCTGAGCTGTTATCAAAGTTTCTGTGATAATACTTACTGACAAAATGTTGTCCACTAATGTGAACCGGACCAGAGCCAGAAACAAGACGAAAGGTAACAGGAGGAGTGATCTCAAAGCCGCCGAGATTCATCTAGATAAAGAAAAGTCCCCATTAACAACAGCAACATGTCCATTAATACTGGACAGTATTTACATGTTCTGACACTGAATTTATATAACCTTTATTTCTGATTTGGGTCATGTCTTCAACTCCAAACAAAATAAATAAATTGTATTTAAGTTCTTTGAATAATTCTTCAGTCAATATTGGTATCGACTTACAGACGGCAGGACAGACGGTTTCAGGACCGCTATCGGCACTTTGGCGCGTTTTGCATCATACCCGAGCCCTTCGACTTCCACCATGTGGAACTTGTCCTCCGCCTCGGCTCCCAAACACACCTGGAACAGCACCAAAGTGGTCAGTGGATTTTCCATCTCCCCAGAGGAGATCAGTCCAAATTCTGTAAAGGCTGCTGTTAGCTCCCTCTGAAATGGGGAAAGTAAGGGATGCTTTTCAAAGCTTTAATCAATGCCAGGAACAATTTGCAGGAAAGCACTAGAACTGTCTAAGTACTATACAATGACTGCTTTTTATAGTAACTGCAGTGGCATGAAATTTCTGTTTTTATATTTAATGGTATTTAGTGGTAGAAATAAGTATTTGATTTCCTGCCAACTTTGTACCTTTGCTTATTTACCCAGGATTAATGTTTTTGGTATTTTCCATTAAATATGAAAGATTAAAAACCCTGAAAAAACACATTACATTAAGGTTAATAATGGATTTGTTGTTAGGCACAGCATTAAAGATTTTTGTTGTTGTTGGACACTAAGTTTTTTGGTCTATAACTCTCAACAGACACTCTCTAAAACCTTTAGGTTCCTTGGCTGCTGCTTAGTAACTCAAGTCTTTATCTCCCTTTACGGATCTTAATAGAATGAGTTATTGGCTCGAGATCTCCACGACGTTAACTTTGGCCAATCCTCTTTTGCCTTGGTGGTCTACCTTGAGGTAGTCTTTCCGGACGACCCATTACAACCCATCCTCAGTGTTTTAGCTGAAGGAAGAAAATTCAGTCGGAAAACATTTTAAGACACAAATCTCCATCTATTTGACCCTCAATGTGGTGAACTGCACCACTTAGCAGAAAAACAGCCCCAAATCAAAGAGTTTCCATGTCTTTTGTTGACTGTGGGGATGATGTTGTTCAGGTCATATTTGCCATAAACGGTGTTGACAAGAGCTCAACTATGGTCTCACCTGCCCTCAACACTTTCTCTTAAGGATTGTCTGAATCATTTATATCCTCTGTAGCAAGCTTAAAGACACCACTACCAACCTCTTTAAATTAATATAATTATTATTAATTATTTTTATAACCTTTTTATATTATTAGATTATTATTATATAAACTATTATAAAACTAGCTAAACACTTGGTGTACTAATTCAGAGGAAAAACGAACAAATATGTGCCAGGCAAACAAAACTAGCAGAAAACCCGCCTTAGATCGCCACCAGGCGGCAACATAGTGGGAGGAAGAGAGCTCCACTGTTTCTATGGCAGCTTAGTGGCTTTCTGCGAAAAAAAAAAGCAAGCAATGAGGTGGACTGCAGCCAGGTTCTGCCAGGATAGTTTTTAGGTTTTTAGAGACAATCTGGGAGCGATTAGGAGGATGTTAATGATGTTGTCTGGACACATGAGGGGGTGTATGAGTCACAAAACCTGGATGTTTGAGGTGCCTGAGCTGCTGAACGAGCAGCGAAGACTGGTATGTGTTGTCATTTTAGTTATTTTAGCTATGATTTGAGATGACATGAGCATTTTATAGATGTTTTGCAGTAAGATTCAATTGCTGTAGTATCTTCATGCTTAGAAACCTTATTATTATTTTAATTGTTAATTTCTACCTTAGTTCAAAATAGTTGAATCGCACAGAGCAGCAGTGGTATTTACAACAGGCCCCTAAACTCTGTCTCTTATAAGTACAAATCTAACATTAAAAAAAATCACCAAAAAAAAGTTCAATCCCTCCATAGATCTCTCTAGGCGAGCGACATAGGGTTTGTCCTCCCGGATTTTCACCTTCCTGCTCAAAATGCATTAAAAAATGTATTTTTGACGTACCAATCTTTGTCTAAACTAATAAAAAATAGTGTTTAATTGATTTGTTCCTGTTCATTTATATTTGTTTTGTGGTGAAAACCAATGGCTGGGAGAAAACCTTTAAGATGACCTGCACATATTTTACATGTACATATATCATATAACCACTTAAAAAAAGAATGCAAGCTGGATGTATCTTTGCTTCATGCCAGAATAATTCTCTCTTTATGTTTTCAAAAGTAAAATATATTTACTTAATAAATACTCAAAGATCCTTTGTTGAGTCCCATAGAAATATTTAATTTCTTTTTTTAATTAAGAATTTTTCTGATTTATTTGGACACAAATTTACACAGAATCCAATTTAAGATTCAGCTTTTAAACACTCTTACTAATTTGTAATCAACATACCATTAGCTTCATAGCATAATTGCCCAAGTCATATTTGAATGTTCTCGAAAAATGAAGCAGCAATAGATTTTTAATTGAAATAGTAACAGTCAACATTTTACTTAAAATTATGCTATGAGGCTAAAGATATACAATCATAGTATCATTCAACGGTTCTTTTAAGGAATGAAAAAGGTAACTTGAGTTAATCATTGCATAAAATGAAACTACCATAAAAAATAGACTGTTTCAATACATAAATATAAATATATTTAGTTTAGTCATTTATAATGCAGCTGTTATTTACAGCTTTAACCTAAATGATTCTAGATCTCGGCCATCCCCACTGGAGATGAATATCATGGATTATAACACAGTAATAACTTCTCAACTTCTTACAGCTTTGAGGGACAGCTGTTGTTCTGTATCTTCGTCATCTGGGTCAACTTTGAACTCCCGTTTATCCGACCTCAGTGTGCAACCTAGGGAGGCAAATACGTGTAATTACTATTAGATTTACAGCTGCATTTATCGAACATGCACAAAAACATCCGCTATGGGGGTGTTTCTACTCTACAAGCCCTGCAGAGCTAGCTAACAAAGAGCTGATTGGCGCGAGTAGGAGCGACAGAATAGCAACTTATAACTTTACGCTTCCATAAACGTTTAATCGCCATATATAAATGATAATATGATACTAAACTTGACTGTGTGTCCTATTAAATTAATATTTATCAGAAGGAATAAGCTCACCAAACAAATACATTTGAGGTCTGCTAAAATCTGACATATCATCCTCCATCTTTGTAGTGGGTGGAGAGAAGAACTACTGCAACGGACAGTTCCGCGAGCCAATAGGAGAGCGGAATGTCAAACCTGTAGAAAAAAATCCGAGCCAATTAGACTGGGAAGAGGGCGGGACAAGTGTAACACCAATGTAAACAGTAGATGGCGCTGTTGTTGCACATATCAGATCATTTTGTGATGATGATTAGATAGATAGATAGATAGATAGATAGATAGATAGATAGATAGATAGATAGATAGATAGATAGATAGATAGATAGATAGATAGATAGATAGATAGATAGATAGATAGATAGATAGATAGATAGATAGATAGATAGATAGATAGATAGATAGATAGATAGATAGATAGATAGATAGATAGATAGATAGATAGATAGATAGATAGATAGATAGATAGATAGATAGATAGATAGATAGATAGATAGATAGATAGATAGATAGATAGATAGATAGATAGATAGATAGATAGATAGATAGATAGATAGATAGATAGATAGATAGATAGATAGATAGATAGATAGATAGATAGATAGAGTGACTCTACCAACTGTGCGCAGCTACAGATGGAATTTTTTCCCCGACTCTTCATTAGCTTCATTAACTGGATGAAAAGCATGTGTGAACATAAGCTTTCGAGTCAAATTTCGACAGCATGATGCTTCCACCGCCATGTTTTATTTTACAGATGGTCTTATCAGGTGTTATCTTGCTTGTAGGCCAAAAGTTTATTTCTGGTCACATCTGACCAAAGCACCTTCTCCAGCATATTTGTTTTGTCTCACTGTTGTTTCTTTCATCTCTATTTGTGGACATGTTCATTTAGTGTTTGAATGCAAAATGTAGAGAAATTATTACTTATAGTGGTTAGAACCACAATAAAGAGCAAATCCTACTGGTTTTCCGACCTATAACAAGACTGTTCTTTAAATCGATGACATTCATAGCTCCAAGCTCCACCCACCGAGACAAACCAAGCGCAGCATAATTAGATTAGGATTTATGAAATGAACCAGTTCCACTGGCTTTTATTTTGGGATATAGGGGTAAACCCAGCTGAACAAAAATATTATGCCATGAGTTTTTGAAAACCAAGTATCTTTTTCCTTCTACTTCATAGTTATTCCCTACATAGTCTTACATAAAATCCCAATAAAATACATTGATGTTTGTGACAAAATTAGCAAATGGTTAATACTTCTACAAAGCTCTGTAAGATCATTCTCATCACACATTTGTCTTGAAGCACTTTTTTACCAGCAGCCAGTAATAGAGACAGTAGTGGAATCTAAAACAGATGCCAAGCATAACACCTACAGGGGTATTCCCAAAGAGGTATAAGAACAACACTGCATATCTTTGCCTGTTGAACAGTGAGGGAATTGCAAGAGAGGAAGTTAGTGGATCAGTGGCGGAGAAAAGAAGGGGTGAGAAGTTTAAAACAGCCGGTCAACATTGTGTGTAGCTGGCACATAACCTGAAACATTCCTATGTTAATGCCTCTACTGTGTGCCAAGTCCGGTGCTAAATAGTTATTTTGGGAATCTCCTTGATGGTCCAAAAATAATATTTCATACATTGCTATCATTTCTTTAGTTGCAGCTAAAGAAAATGAAGTTTTATGTTTACAGCAAGTTTCAATGAGCAAAATGCCAAAAGACAAAATTTAGAATGATTCATTTATGATTGACAGTGTTACTACTAAAGTGACAGTCAGTCAGTGAGAAGAATAGTTGTCATGTACAACAAATGTTGTGGGTTCCATTCCAGCTTCCTCCTGCCACATGTCAGCGTGCCCCTGGGCAAGACGATTAACCTCAAGTTGCCTACCGATCTGCTTATAGGTGCATTAATTTGTGTGTTTGTTATGTGCGATTGGGTGAATGTGGCTCCAGGTCCAGTGCTTTGAATAGTCTGTAGAAAAGCGCCACGTAAATGTACTCCAGTTGCTATGTTTGTTTACAGCTGTTGTGTATTTTATTCTTAGTACATTGATCAACCTCTGCTATGTTTAATAGAAAATAATTTTGAAAATGGGTAGCCGAAAACTTTTGCATGTGTATAAAATAATCAGTGACATGTTCTACACATCACTGTGTATGCAGTTAAAATACTGCATTGAATTTCTATTACTTTTATTTATTACATTTTCCCAAAGCATTTTATAGCTTTTGAGTCTTTGTGCTGCTTTCATCATCAAGGCGTCAGGTCTGTAGCTGTGCTCAGAGTCACTGCAGTGAGTTTGATACATTCTCTGTTTTTATCGTCTTATTAATCCCCAAAATGTGTGTATAGCACAAATCTACTCTCCTGACTTTAGAATTCCTGATTCCAAAAACCAAAGAGAATATGTAACAACACAGCTCAGTTTGAATTTGTAATTGTAAAAAGTTACTTTTAAATTCCTCTGCAATTACTGACATACCAGTTAAACTGTTTTGAGCAACCAGTTCACCACACCAGCTGCTGATGAGATGGAGGAGTCCACATGATATTTGCCTAGAAGCTTGAGAAAACATTTCTGCACTGTCAGGACACATCTGCACATCAAACAGGACAAGCATAATGTTGATGAAAGATGGTGATCACATTTGTTTTGCATTTTTAGATTTGACAAATAAATGAGCTTTTTCTATTTTCTATTTACATATTTAATCTGGTACTGAAGTCTGTAATTGTGCTCGGTTTGTATGTGTGTGTGTACACTATAAAATTAGAAGTGTAAGTATGAGATCTGTGTCGGAGTGCTGCGCCAGCAGATTGTTTTGGCTCTGAACTCTGCTACTGAGCTGTCAGCGTATTGAAAGAGCTTTTCATTCTTCACCTAAAACAGCTGCCAGTTCATTGAAGCGACTGGTTTCCTGCTGCGACCACTAAGAACTACTGATCATTCTCCAAGTTCATTTTAAATATCTCTTTAGTGTAGTTAAACGACAAAAAATATATTTATTTTGTTTTTTATTTTATATTATTTTAATTTATTAAACATGTTTAAACAAGTTTTATATTGTTGTCTATGCAACTATATTGTATTTGCCAATATTTTAGATAATCATTGTTATTAAAAACACATGTTCTGTGTTTATTTCTCAGCTCTTCAGTCTATTCTATCATTTTAATTTATTTTCCTATTGATTCATCTTCCATATATTTACTGTTTTTAGTGTTACATTTTGCAAAGCTGTTCTTTTTTAACGTTTCCTGTGGTGGGATTAAATTAAAACTGAGTTAATAGGCCAGCATGAACTTTGTTACATTTGGAGGAAAGAAGGGCTAGCGTGCCTGCCTGAGCACATCATTCCAACTGCAAAGTACACGGATGGCGCCATCATGTTGTGTGGGTGTTCTGCTGCAGGAGGGACTGATGCACTTCACAAAATAAATGGCACCATAAAGAAAGAGCATTATGTGGAATTACTGACATAAGATCTTAAGCCAAGAAGTAAACTTTTGAGCACCTATGGGTCTTCCAAATGGACAATGGCCCTAATGACACCAATCATGGTTAAAGGGCAATACAGTCCGTGTTTTAAAGGGGCCATCACAAAGCCATGATCTCAGTCATATCTGAAAGGTGTGTGTGTGAGCAAGGCGGCCTAGAAACCCGACCCAGTTATGCTGGTTCTGTTAAAAGTAATGGGCCAAAACTCCAGGAAATTGTCAGAAGCTTGTGGAAGGATACCCAAAATGTGGGATGAACTTAATATAGTTGTATCAAATTCGAAGGAAATTTAAGTTAAACATATGAATTTGATGAAAATAAAAGACAATGAAATCTCTTTCTCATTATACTGCCATTTAGCAAATAGAAATAACTTTGGTATTCCTAAATGACCTAAAACAGGAAGAGTTTAATATTACTTGATGTCAGACAGCGATTGAAAAAATGGTTTTTTTTAAAGTTTATGTAAATATCTAATTTCAGCTGTGTGATCGGGTACCCTGGGCAGAAATCACATATTTTTTCTTTAATTGTATTGCATAGCATTGAAAGTACAATCCAAGCCTGAATCAGTAATGAGTCTGTTACTGAAGCTGCGATCCAGTATGATTTGCATTAACAAACTGAATTTTGTTTGAGTCATTTGTTCGCTGGTATCAAGAGAAAAGAGACTGGAAGGAGCTTCTTCATTGCTGACAAAGCAATGGCAGCTGAGTTTAACTATGTGTACACCTACACAACCTGGTTATAGCAGCATTCTAGTTTTAATATTTTTTCCTCTGATAAATTGCTTTGTTTTTGCTTAAATTGCACAGGATATAGATTATCCTATATGTGGAAAGTTTTTAAATGATTTATCAAAGACATTTGTTTTTACATAACAACAACAGGCATCTTAACACTTTTCAGCATTATAACTCTGACCAAAGAACTGGTTGTAAAATTAATATAGACAGGAAATATTTTAAACAGTGTTACATAACGAGTGTATAGTTTTTAGTGTAATTCAAATACTTGTCAATTAAAGTAAAGATTTTCTGTTATTCCACTTCAAATTTGCCATTTTAAGGTTATTTTCTTTATTTGTTTTATTTATTCGATGTACTTTTTGTGATAAATTCCAGCTGACAGTGAAAATAGGTGGGGGCCACTGACAATCTTGGGGTGGGACTGCAAACCTAAAAGGTACAACATGACTTCTGGAGTTTTATTATGCTGTTGTCAAGCCCAGTGGGGTGAGAACTGGGGCTTGGAGTAAGTGATGGTCACTCAAAAAGTGGATCAATATGAAGGACATTTTCAAACATATGTATTTACATGTGTGCTTTTATGCATGAGTGAGTAAATAAATAAAAATGTTTGACTTTATTGAAGCTGCGCATGGATTTACAAATTGTATACTCTTGAATTCACATTCTTAGCAACTGAGATGCATATAACACATAATGCATTGGGGGTTGATGCCTCAATTTTATGGGGTGGCCATTGCTACTGCTGTGAGGGATTTTGCATGCTCTCTGTGGGTGTATTGCTGCCATAGTCCAAAAACATGTATGTTGAAGTTAAATGGTCACTCTAAATTACATGAGTATGTCCATGCATGGTTATATGTCCTTTGTATCTGGGTGTTGCCCTGTAATGAACTGGTAACCAGTCAGAGGAAGACCCTGTTCTCTGACTCAGTGATTGTTGGAGATAAACACCAAGCCCCCTCACTCCAATATGCAGTAAGCCAGGTTATGAGTTCTTTATCTCTATCCACTCTTTGGTGGCCTTAATGCTAGACGTTAATTGTTAGTTTTAGAGTAGAAAACCAAACCAAGTATGCTGGGTCAAACCTATAACCCAACCCAGAACTGGAGGTGCTAGCAAATAACCCAAATCAGGTTTTAGCCCAGCAGTGTTTGGAATATAAGAACAAGTCAATTTATCCATCTGACCCAGTTACGACTGCAAATTGTTTCAACCGAAAACTCTATATGATACATTATGTTGTATTTTCATTCAGAACTAAAACCAAATAGAAGAAATTCTCAAGAAATTGCATCAGACAAAAAAATCAACTTTTTTTTGCCTTTAACTTTTCTCCAGAACTTAATAGTGTTTCATTTTGTTCCTGATGTTTCTTCGCACTTTAACTTACTTGTGAAAACCCATTTAATAAATATACTTTTGAAGATTCCTTCATACAATTACTGGCTTGATGTCCTGTGAATACAGGATTCGTCCATGCATATATTGATTTAGTACTATAACAACCACAGCGCCCATGTTTGTCTTCAACGTAATTCCTTTTAAATATCCACTTTTTATTTTCCAAGTGACTCAAGCTAACGGACCGTGGCAGGATTTCATTGTCAAGGGCCGTGAAGGCTTTTGTCAACAAAGACTCACACGTCAGCACATTAGCAGTGAGCTAATACACTTTGGCACTTTCTAATGGTGTTTGCTTTCCTCTGAAATCAGGCAACTGTCAAAGCATAGACTGGTTATAAGCATCACAGAGTGATATTATTACATCTGGTAGTCAGAAAGAGGTCAAGGTCACTAAATTATTCTTCATAGGGAGGCGTCAATCAGGTTTTTAAGGCGTGAATGGATTTTCTTGCTAATGCATGGAACTTTTTCTGATCACCATAAAACTGGATCATTTTGCAAAGGGATTGTTTAATTTTAAATTAAAACTCGGAATTCAGACTTTCATCGTTTTCAGTGATAAACCCTCATAAGCTCAGCAGCTGCCTTAAATGTTTGCTTTATTGAGGATAGACAGGGCATGACTCACAGCTCTGTGCGTTCAGTAGCTTTTAGATGCCTCTGTTCCAAACAAAGTGCTTGATAGGAAGCCTGATAGACTGTGAACCTTGTGCGCTTGTTCGTCTCATGTGGTGACATTTTATTGGATAAAGACACAGCGCTTTGGTGGCAGCAGAAAGAGAGTCAGGAAGCTCAAAAAAAAAATAAAAAAAAACCTTTAAGCACCTGTAAGAAAACACAATGCATGGGTATGAAAACAGCAACGGAAGGAATTTTTCTCAAATGGGCCAAGTCACGTCTTCAAGGTCTCTGAGGCTGAGAGATGAAAGCAGGATGGAGTAGAGGAAATAAAGGTTGAGGAGGCATCACCTGGAGAACTGCCTGCTACTGACAGGATCCTAACCAGGCAAGACGGCCTGAATAACTGACTTAAACTGGCACTGTGTCGGGTTGTCGGGGGTGGCTGCATATGCAGGCAGCTGTTTCGAACCAGATCATCACTGCTCCAAGCAAATATGAGGAGGTTTAAGTAGACAGATGCCAGTCATCTGGGAACAAAAAGCGCGTGTTTGTGTTGAAGTTTGCAAAACAGACACGCATTGTGAAATGTGGTATTTGTCAGCAGCAGCAGGTACAGCCAAGACTAACAAGAGGCCAGCGTTGTGCTCACAGTCCAATGAAAACCAGCAATTTGGTGCCATGAAGAAGAATCGAAGCACAGCAGGGATCATTTTTGGGTGACGTTTGTGGTGATGATAGCTCATTTGCGAGCAGGCAACCTGAATGATGTGTTTCCTGCTCTTGTAAACAGGCAGTTTTTTTTTTGTTATGACTAAGATGATAAACACTTCCACAATAAACTGGTTGATAGCAAACTGTTTATGACTGTCTGGTGCGTAGGTGGCAAAGATTCACAAAGACAACAATTAGACCAAATAAGAGCGGAGGAGTGAAGCTCCAAACCAGGAAAGATTGTTTTCCAAGAAGAATGTAGATGAGTTTAAAGCCTGTGATTTCCTATCATCGTGCTTATGGTATGCAAACATACATACAGTCATGGTCAAAAGTAAGTACACCCTCTATCAATTGAAGGGCTTTTCCAGGTTAATGAGAAATGATAATGATGTGATCTTTACCAGGTTTAAGAATTATTTAAATCAAACTAAGAGGGCACAAAAACTCAGAAAAGATATTAAGCAAAAACAGTGGTGATACTAAGTAATGCAAGACCCTTGCAAACTCAGTGATTTCTGTATGACTTTCTCAGCCTCTCACATAGCTGGGGAGGAATTTTGGCCCATTTCTTTTTCTTTTTGCAGCACTAGAGGCCCTTATCTTTCAGTTTTTCCAACAGTAGGCAGACAGGAAATAGAGGCTGAGAGAGGGGGAAGACATTTGGCAACGGTCTCCGGGTCCGGGACTCGAACCCAGGATGGTCACTTCAAGGAGTGTAGCCTCTATACATGCTTAACTCCCACAACACCAGCACCGCGAAGGGCCAACTCTTTCTTTACACAGTATTGCTTCATCGTTAGCGTGAACCAGTTTTAGCCAAACATCAGCTGTTGGATAGACGGCCTATACAGGGGAAGATTGACTCAGAGACTGCAGAGTGCAAAGGTCATAAAAGCCCAAATCGTCAACCCTAGACTACCATGCCCTACAGATGATCAGGTACAATTCTGCAGATAAGCTGTATTTGGTTTTTGGCCAAAAACTCTATTTGGTCTCATTTTTTTAAGAGACACAGACGTTTTTGTTTCATACAGAAGGAACTCTGGACATTGAGTGATATGACCTGGGGGGGAATTTGCTGGGAAATCTAATGCTGTGAAAAGTTGTCTTACAAATTGCTTGGAAATGACCTTATTGCCTTTCTTAAAGTGATGTGCAATAACTGTTGTTTCTTTACGGTTACATCAAGGTAACCCCCTTCCCCTACATTTATAGATGTAATTAGTTATTCAAGTGCATCTGATTAGCAGCACCCAGCTGCTACGATGCCTCTTAAACCCTATGGAAGCTCCAGGGGTGTACTTTGTTTTTCAAACACAACTTTTCATTTTAGATGCATGTTTGATTAATAAATAGTTTCCACATGGAATCTGGCTCACTTCAGGTTTGGATTAAATAACTCTAGAACCTGATAAAAACAAAGTAAGAGTTTTTCAGCTTTTCCTTTTTGTCAGACTTAAATGTTTCAGATCATCAAACAAATGTTATCATCTGACAGAAATAACCAGAGTAAAGAGAAAAAACAGCTTTCAAACAATTATTTCATTTACTAAAAGAAAACATCTATCCAAATCTGTTGTTGTTGAATCGTGAACTCTGACCCTAACTGAGGCAAGTGAGGCCTGCAGTCCTTTGGATTTTCTAGCTTCTTTTGTGATCTTCTGGATGAGTTGTTGATGCACCCTTGAAGTAATCGGTAGGTCAGACACGCCTGTCAGGATTCACCAGTGTTTCATATTTTCTCCTTGAATATTTCTCTTCTTGTGGATAGTGCTCCTTCACTGTTGGTTCCTTACAAAACCCAAAAAAGGCTTTTAACTCTTTCCAGACTGTTAGATGTCAGTGAGGTTGTTTCAAATCAGTTCTTGGTTTTCTTTATGATTTCTGACTTCTTTTAGTTCTGTTTAAGGGATTTCTTGATTCTACAAATCTGTCAGAAAACAGTAGGTTTGGCTATTGAAATAGAAATTCAAAAATGTGGTTAATTAAATTAACCAAGAGGGTTAAATATATGTTTTCATCAGGGCCAGGTTGGTTTAGCTGTTTCACTTAATGAAGGAAATCATATTTTGAAAACTTCTTTTTACATTTACTCTGGTTATTTTTTATACTGTGTGACAAACAAACAAAAAATAACAAAAACAATCTCTAAGAGGGCAAATGCTTTTTCACGGCACCGTATTATTAAAAGGTTGACCGACCTGGCACAAAAGAAAATATATAAATTGGCTTATTAATGCTATTATTTGTCTTCACTTACAGCTGATATGAAACAAGGCAAATAGGAAGAATGGAAAATGTGAGCCGCCTGGGAGGTAAGACACACATGTAATGTAGTTGAGTTTTCTTCCTCATTTGCTGAATAAATCTTCCTTTAAACATGCAACATTAAACTGCAGAAACAAATGAACAAATCCAGGATTCTTCATATCCAACCTTTACAAATACAGAAGCAAGACTAATGCTTTTCTCTGTCACCATGTTTGAGCTTGTGCTGGTATTGATTTCAAACGTTAATTTATCCATGAAGGGTTTTTCATACTGTCGTTTGGCACCGCCTCGCTCCACATGCACACATGGGAGCTGTAGTCATCAGTTTTTATGGATTAAAAAATAGCTACCGTGCTCTCTTACAGATGCAGGTCTGTGGCATCTTACCTTTGGGTGGTTTGAAACTTTAATGCGTAATCACAAGCAAATCCCGTGAGGCTGGCTGCTCCCTAAAATCATAAAGCATTATTGCGTCTTTTTCATAATGGCGACAAAAACAAAGCCAGGTGGTGAAAGAGCCCAACAAACGACAGACAGAGGCAAGGAAAAGAGAGAGGTTGGTCATCGTTTCGAAAAGTCACAATATCTTTTAATATAAAACACTTTTGATTTTAACATAATGAGGAATCCATTATCAGGACCAATCCACTACATGTTGAGCACTGCAGCTGGGGAGGAGATCCACCTCGACCACAGCTGACTTCAGTGGTTCCTCTGAGTGCACACAGAAAAGGATTGAAACATGCATTTTACTACATTGTACAAAGTCATAAGCAAAAAAAATGGAGGCTGTATATTTTCCATCACTGGCAATGAGCCTCCTGCTGCCTTGCAGGGGGGGGGGGGGGGGGGTCCGGAGGCAAATGAGGGGTCAGTCTTGGTAGTTGGGCATGTACAGAGGTGTCCGTTTGTTTCCTGGCACTTAGTGGGGAAAGTGCCCTCTTCTCTTTTAGACGGACAGCTGAAGGAAAAGCGGAAACTTGGTGTAAGGCAGGATATAACTCAACAGACTTTAGACTTCTTAGATAACACTTGTAGACTTGCTTAATTTTGACAAACAGCATCTAAGTGCGGCTCCTGTGCTCTGAGGTCCACACAGTGCTATTTGTAGATCCTGACAGTAACATATAGTCGTCTCTGTCTATGTTCGCTCCCCCATCATGTTGCTCGTAATGATCAATGAGTGAGGAAGCACAATGTCCACTCAGTCTTTCCCTGCAAAGCCAGCACCATTTCCTCTGCCTATGATCTCCCAGATAAGTGAGAAGATTTTAGGAAAGAAGATGAAAAAAATTCCTCACTTTTGTCCATTTCTACTGACAGTACTTGGATATAGGCATTTCATTCCCAACTTTGTCCCTTTCCCCTCCCTCCCTTTTCTCTTCCAGACACACATTCACACCCACACAGTCACACCACAGAAGCCACAGAGGTGACGGAGGTCACCTTATTGTCTTCTGCCCAAGGCTGCAAATTCTGCAGGGCGTAGAGGGAGGAGTTATGCAGGCAGAGGGGATCCGGCTGGAGCGGCTGGCTCAACGTCTTCTGGAAAGCTTCCTGCTGAAGCTGCAACATCAGCCGGTTGGCCTGCTGCCTCTCTGCCTCCCTTTCCTCTGCAGTTTGTCTCCTGAGGGAAGGAGGAGACTGATGGTGAGTGGAGAATCATTTAAAACCAAATTTATGTTCAGTTTTATTGGGCTCGTACAGAAATTTGTTACAGCATAGCATTTTAAGTAAAGTATTATTTTTAGTATTTAATTTGGACTGTTTAGATTTTTTGATAAATTCAGATCTTAAACACAGTTTAAAAATATAAAAAATTTGAAAACTAATATATACTGTAAATAAAAAAAATCATAATAATTGCATTAGGAGAAGCTAAAGTCTAAGAAGAAATTCCTAATAAAAACTTTACTCCAAAAAATATAAAACATTTTTTCTTTTTCTAAGAACAAAATAGGACCAAAAACATAAAATTAAATAAAAAAATTAACTACAAAAATGTATTTTCCAAAACTCATTTTTATTTGTTTATTTAATTATTATTAAACAAATATTTATGATAACTGCTCGATCAGAGATGTCATAAAAAACATTCATACATCAGGCAGCTAAAATCTGAAGAAAAAAGAAAACCACAACAAAAACCTCCTTAGAAAAATGCAGAAATAGTACAGCTTTTATTAACATTAATTGCCAAAAAGATGATTATTAATATATTTCTGATAATGAGTCTAACGGCATGCAAAGAAAAAGGATGTGAGGGCTGAGGAAAGAGAAAGGAAAACATGTTGCAGGTGAAACGCTGCTTATCTACAAACTGGCTGCTGCACCTGAATATTCATTCAAATCCTGTGCCACCGGATTTAGTTCCAGTTCCCAGACGGCTGCTGACAGACATAAGTGGCAGGAGCTGGCGAGAAAACGTTGCTAAAAGTGGGGGGGGGGGGTGATCCTGCCTCAAGGTGAAAACATACATTTGCTTTCTGTTTGTTTGAGAGCGACACCAGTGAAGCACAGCCTGTATATCCGTTACGTCAATTAAAGGAAGAGTTTATACTGACTGTGTCTAAATTTCTCCTTAGCTCTAAGTGAAATATTGATTTTATTTAGCAAGAACTGAATTCAATAATTAGGTCATTCTTTGTGACATATGTTTGAAAGATCAGTAAAGTGAGGCCTTTGTTCTTGATGTACGTGCAAATTATACCAAGAAATCCTCTGAGAGGAAAGTAATGTACGAAAAAGCTGATGTCCTTAAAATCACTAGTGAAATCTGAATGGTAGGAATCACAAGCAGGAGCACACCTCTGAACAGCCCCTGTTTCACGCACACCAACCTCCATCCATTAGCCACACATTATTGTTAACAGCATTATCATAATCTGATTCCCTGGCTGTTGATTCGATCATCGTCTTGTTACCAGCGTGGTCGTCACGCAAAGACATCCCTCACGCTCATCCGATCAGATGCAAGGCTAACGGGGAGAGCGCAGCATAAATCTTAGCAAAAGTAGGAAATCAGAAAAATGAGTTAAACCAATTCCCCTGTCACACCCGTGACATGCCGCTCAGTCAGGATACACTTGGCTGGTGTTTTATTATGAGCAGACTCATTTTATTACAACATGTGGTGCAGACTCAGAGTAGATGATGTAATTGTTGGGAGTTTTGTTCTGTAAAAGAACCTGTTTTATTATTTTAAAGCAACATTTAACAAAGTAGAGAGTCTTACAAAAGTACTAATACTGTCTTAACTTTTTCACAGTTAAAAACAACATAAAAACAACTAATTTTAAAATATATTCTAATGGTATTTTATATGACAGTCCAACAAAGGCAGCATCAGGTCGTGGGGATGCTTTTCAGGTCAAACCTGAAAGAAAACCTGCTAGATGCTGCAAACGATTTTAGACTGTGGCGGAGGTTCAGATTTTATTTATAAAACAAATTCAGATACTATTTCTATTTTTTCCACGTCACAATTATACATTACTTTGTGTCTCTCACATAAAATCCTAAGAAAATATAATAAGGTTTGTGGTTTTAATGTGACAAAAGAGGTATTATTACTTTTTTAAGGCACTGTATAGACAGCAAGTTAATTTACTCCGACATGCAAAAATATTTTTACCTGTATATGAACTGTAATTGATATAAAGACATTTAAAAAGCATTAAGGTCATTTAAGCATAAAAACCCTTAAGGTAATGGCTTAAGGTAATTTAGCTCTCTATAATTTGCTTTTGAAATATGCGTCCAGCTCCTTTAACAATGGGCAGGGCATTACAATTTGATTTTCTACTCATTTACCTCCAAATGGCTTTAAACAACAATTAGTATGAAGTGTGTGTGTGTGTGTGTGTGTGTGTGTGTGTGTGAATGGATTTGGCTCCTCCAGTGAGTGTTTCAGTATTGCTTTGGACAGCAGGTTTCTAAAAGGCCTTTCAGGAGGCTCACCAGTAATTGTGCTTGGTCAAGTGAACCGACCTCGACAGGCAGCTAAGCTAAGCAGAATAGGTGTTGTGTTTTACAAGCCCTTCAATGCTTCAGGTTCAGCTAGTTGTGCTCAAGGTAGGATCTTTATGAGGAGTTTAGAAAGGAAGTAAAATGCGATGCCCTTGTAAGGTAAAATTTCTCAAGCCTCTTTGTTTTGCTTTAAGGGACCAGGTTTGAGGGAGAAAACAAGTAGGCTGTGACACGGGGAAGAGAAAATCGACATGCTTCACTCACAGTGGATGAACACCCCTTTCCCTTTGCTGCAGTCTTACCGCCATTTTGTCCGCCTGTTTTGAAACCAGGTCTTGACTTGTGCATCTGTCATCTTGAGGGCCTTTGCCAGAGTGGCACGCTCAGCCGAAGCCAGGTACTTCTGCCGATGGAAGCGTTTTTCCAGCTCGCAGATCTGCACCCGGCTGAAGGAGGTGCGGGGCTTTTTTCTCTTGGGCGGCGTCCGGTTCTGGTACGGGTGGCCGATGCGACGGGTCACGGAGAAGGGTGAGAGGGCGGCTGGAAAATTGGGCGGTAAAAGTCAACCCATTTTGCTTTTACAAAGTTTAAGATGTAAATTTAATTTCACAGTTTTGTGTTTCTGAAAGTTTCTTTGTCCTCTCATAGACACAACGTATAAAACTTCTTATTGTAAATGTAAGTTTAATGTGTTTTTTATCTGAACTCTGGAAATGCAAGCATGCAATAGTAGATGAATAAGTATTACTGATTTTACAAAAAGTACGCAAGGCAAGAGATCCTATCAACAATCAGCTGAAAGGGGAAAATATAATTATTTAATGGTTGGGGGTGACTCACCTGGGCAAGCCCCCTTTGGAAAAGGATAGTCTGCCAGAAGACCATTGCTGTCTCTCAGGTGAGCAAGCTCGGGGTAATAACATTTGGCTAATGTCTCCACCGTGCTCCAGACAGGGACCCTGCCGATGTCTCCCTTGGGGAGAGGACAGAGGGACCCGGCAGCCTCTGGCCCCCCTGTGGCCTCCCCAGCTCGGCTCTCCTCTGCCTCCTCCCCTAAAGGAAAGGGAGACACAGTCAGGTCCCACATCTGGAGTACAGCAGCAGTCGGGCTGGCACCGACCCATAGCAGCTAATCATATGAAGGAGGCCTAAATGATGAACAGACTCTGCTTTAATGACATTTACTGCTGCTGTCTTAAAGTTGGTCTTTTTAACCACAAAATGAGATATGTCTCATTCAGAGAAAATGAGAGTGGACTCGCAGGGTTATGAAGATAAATTGAACACAAACAGGCCATCCATAAAAACTTTAATGGTAGAATGACGTGTTAATGAAATACGGAAGCTAGGACACGATTTTCCTTAAAGTTTTTACATCATTTAAATGAACTGGGTATTTGCACAAAGAGTGGTCCAAACATTAATAATGTCATTAAGACTGTAAAGCGGTTACATATTTTCCAACTGAAATGATTTGCATGCAAACACTACAGATTTTCACCACAAATCTCCTGTGACAGTTTTTGGTTTGGTTGATACGGCTAACAACCCAGGGTGCCCTTCCATCAGGGAGTGGCAGGAGAAAACCCCCAAAACAGCTACCTGTCAGCTACACCCAAAATGATTTGAAGCTGAAGCTGAAGGCATCTAATTCATAACTTCCCGCATGGCACCATTTAAAGAGTTGTTTCACTCTTTCTGAAGGATTCTGGACTTTTTCTGCTGTAAATTGGTGCTAAATAAGCCGAATTCTAGTTGAAAATCTTTGATACTTTGATCAAACATGAACTGGTTTAACTTAAATACAATTACAGATTCATGAAACCTTTATTCTGTTTGTGAATGCCTTTTCATCTCCCTTTTTAGCATTTGGACGACATCAATTAAGAGAGGAATAAAACCTACAAGCGATTAAATCTGACTGGTCCGAAGATACGTTGTTTTTTTTACATTGTTGTTTTTGTCTCCTTTTCTTCATCTGTGTCCCATTAAACGAATAAAAATAAAATGCTTACGGTTTGTGTTTTTCTTTTCCGCATCTCACATGCAGGATATTAATGACAACTTATCCTCGGCATCATAAAATATCTATGAATCCTGTCTATTTTGTCAGTCGTGGGTAAACAGATGATCGATAAATGTAATGAGATCGTTGGCCATAGATCCACTCTCGTTCTGACAATGAACGGAAATCAAATGCTAAAAACAAAAAATAAAAACTGTGCATGTTTGTGTCGTTCTTCCCCAGCAAGCTGTTTGCCTGCTGTTTTACAGGGTGTTTATTTGTTTTTGTTTTGTCAGAGAAGCTCACCAGGAGCAGAAATGAATATGAAAACATCTGCATAGGTGTCTCCCCCGGGGCTGTGTGCTGCTGCTGCTATCAGAGTTTCAGTGAGCTGAAAATTCATTTGCTCGCACACACGATGACAGTTTGGATGGGAAATGGAACATGAAGCTATTGCCCATGCTGCAGTCATTTTCAAGGAGCTGCCAGAGTCCCCTGATGGTGCTGAACACGATTGCCAAATTGAGGCACACACGAGCAAATTATTTGTATTGAAAAGATGAGCAGCTAGATTCTGCTTTAACAGTGGGTCACATAAAGTTTACATCAGTGTTGTGTAAATTATCAACACACATTTAGTGTCTCACACAGAAGGCTGCATGTTTGCAGCAGTTCTAACCCTGACCTCTTAGTTTTCTTCTCTTATTGTTATTTTTAATCTTCTATGATATTTTTATTGGATCCTAACACAACTTCACATTAAGTTTTCACTCTTATTATCGCTCAATAATAATAAAATGGCAATTACACCCAACTGATGTAACTTTTGGGACATGGACAACCCTCTTTGGTATTTAATCAAGATTTTACACAAACAAAAAAAACTGTTTTATTTCTATAACTTCTCTATAAGTGGATTGCAACACCTTTACAGCCATTATCATTGACTTTTAGAGAAATTGTTGCCTAAATCAGCTTGGAGCCTTATGGGTCACAGAGGGAGAGCACGGAGGAGGCCTGTTGTTGCTCCCAGCTGCCGGTCTGGACAAATAATCCTGCATTAGGAGGCTATTTCAGGCCATCTGCGGCCTAACTAATGGGCCAGGCACACACGAGCACGTTCAGAGGCAACCAAACGAGCTGCAGGCTCTTCTGGAGATGCCAACTGCAGCAAGGCATTGCTTTACAGACTGAACTTAGATTACATGAGTGCTGCTGCAATGCATGAGCCAGATGTAAAAGCTTTCCGGACTAACACCAAAGGTTGTAGTAACTGTGCAGAATATAAGGAAATTAAAATGGCATTGAAATATTATATTTCATCGTTTATAACTAAAATTGTCAATGCATAACTTATTAGATAAATAACAAATTTTCCTCTTGTTTTTTTTTTTTGCAGAATAGGACCAGCTTTTGTAACCGTCTGCTTTTGAATATTTGACTTTTTTTATTTAAGTGAAATAAAACAATATTTACAGCAGAAACAATAATGACCGCATATAGCATAGTATGTATATAATATATAAAATTTATAATGATAAAAACAGTGCTTCTAGTCATTTTATGTCCTAATATTAATTTAATAACCTTGACATAAACACATGTAATCAGTTAACAGCTCGGAAAAGAACCTGTGTGGATTATTTATTAGGATCGGATGAAACCTTATTTTATAAAAGCAAAAGCAAATGAAAACAGAAACTTTACAAAATAATTTTTACTCTTTTATTAAATGAAACAAAACGAAAAATAAAAAATGAAACGGGTGGAAATACAAAATATCCTTCCTCCGTAACACAATTTAGCATACGCATTATCGAAAAAATAAAATGCCACCGTGGAGAATATGTTTCCCATAATAAAACCACTTATACTTAATAACACTTCTCGGTGACAGCGCCTCCCTTCCCCACTGCGGATATTACCTCCGCAGCAATCTAATAAATATATCCGCGAAGGATTCTAAGGGGGGATATTGAAATATAACGTGAACATACATTGCTATTTATTACACAACACGGAACAAAAAGGAGCGGACTCTGTTTTCCGTCACACTGAAATAAAAACAAGCAGCGCCGGAAGGAGTTATGCAGCTCCCAAACACGCATTTACAGCAGAGAGAAAGGCTGTAATTAGGCTTTATTGCTGCTAGGTGAATTATGGAGCTGCTCATCTGTATCATGACACTGAAATGCGTCAATAATCCACATTATTTATGCATCATAATCATCATTATTCTTATTATTAGCGAAAGTTTAGATGCTAAAGTCGGTGATTTATTACCTGGATATTAATTTAAATACGTTCTGCTCTGATTTGACTATATTAGATTTAATCCAAAACACATCAATATGTACCTCTTTATTTATTATATATTTGGTTGTTTGTTTTATCACATTTTAATGTAAAACATTATAAGTTCGTATTTAATATTTAATTTAATATCTAACACTTGTGCTTGTTTTTTGCTAATTAATGAACGCTTTAATTTAGCTTCTAATGGCTATTGTCTATTTAATCTAAATTATATCTGATATTTCCTTACATTTACTTGTATTTATTTATCTATTTATTTATTTGTTTGTTTGTTTGCTTGTTTATCAATTTATTTATCCTTTTTATTTTTTTGTTGTTGTTTTTTTCCCCCACGTTCTTTGTTATGATAAATTGGTCAACTCTGGTTAAAGTTCCAGTGAAAAATGAAACATGAACTCTAAGCTTTAAACTTTTTTTTTTTTTTTTAACGCATTTTATCACACATCAACTAGGATTGCTTAAGGGATGAATTGATCATATTGATGCAAAATAAACCTAAAATGGACATAAATCAACTCTGACTGATTGGGTATTAGATTACTCTCAGTCCGTTTTCCAGATGCATTACTGAGGCTCATAGCGTCCTATGCATCTTCATTTTTCTGCGCCTGTCTGATTGTGCGTTGGCCACCGTGATGAATGGTGGTGAATTTCTGCCCCATATAACGTGAAAAACGAGAGTCTGCAGCGCAGTTTACCGGGTTTCGTTTACATCCCCGCTAAACGAGCTCCAATGAACGCCAGTTACACAGCCCAAAAGCCTTTTGGCAAAATGTTGAGCTGATTTGAGCTGCACTGGAGCGCATTTTTCCTCCTCCGGTTTCATCTTGGAAAGGTGAGAGGGGAATAAAGAAATGGAAAGAAACACTCAAACTTGCCACGAGGAGAGATGATTTATAGCATTTTGTGGGAAACATAGCGCGACAAATCTGTGATGTTTCTGCTTCCTGATGGAGAAGGCGCTCCTTCTGCGGATCTTTGGCTGATCAATACAGAGGGAAGAATATAAGCAGCGAAATAATTACACAAAGCTGAGAGAAATTAAACGAGGGGCCCTCTGTGACTATGAGTAAAATTGATAAGTCTATTTACACTGTATCTTTTTCCAGATGACATATCGTCCACCAGTATTGAATAATTAATCAGGTAGAAGGATCTAAAATATGAATATTTAATGCGTGGAGATTATGACGCGTACGCGCATTCCAGGATGTTTCTCATCTTTACCCCTAAAAGTAGGAGATTATTGAAAAATACAAATCAAAATCGATTTACTAAAAACATTTATTAAGGAAACAACGTGTTTTATAGAACAAACAGCCATGACAGTCTTTAAATGTATATCTGCCTTATTTTTCATTTTTTTATTTTCTTACAAACTTCTATCTCATATTTTAGTTTTCTGTCTGTATTTCTGCTGCATTAAAAGCAAAGTTGTTTGGAAGTTTCTAATTAAAAAATAAGGACATAAGGATAAGAGTGTTCATCAGTTTTATTTTTAGACGTGTGCATGTAGGTCATATATAAAAATACATTAAAACATGTTTAATATATGATGGGAGTTATAGTCATATGATATCATATAATAGCAAAATATCATTAAAGAAATGTCAACTTTCGTTTTTAAAACAAAAAACAAAAAATGTGATTATTATATTACTAAAAATTTGGATAAATCGTGTGAAGTTAATTGCAACATTGGGATTGTTACTTTGTCAAGAAATTAGAATTTCAAGCAGGAGCGAAAATAAATATAAATTCGTCATAAATATAACGAATAATAAAGCTGAAAGACTGACGTTAACTTCTGAGCTCGTTTAAATTTTAAATATTACAAATGAAATAATAATAATTTCGGCACATGTTAATATTTCTGTGACTCATCCGTCTGCTCTCTCCAGTGTCTCATAGTGGAAGAAAAAAAAAATCATTCATCCTCATAAAAAAAAACAAAAAAACGGGGAGCGTCGTTATCCGTCATCCGCTGTAAATGGAGAGTGATTGTCCAATACTGATTCATCAGCACGTCTCTGTCAATTTCTGCACTCGTTCATCAGGCTGCCCTTCCAGCATAATAAAAGTGACTCTGTGAGCGCCTATATGATTCGTTATAGATTACAACCTACAGATTAAAACACCAGATCGGCTTTGGTGCAGACACCCACCCTGCCTGCGCAACTCTCCTCTCCTTTCTATTTATTACTTATCTGGATTTGAACGGAACGGGGTTTAGAGTGACGTAAATCCATCTGGGGAAAAAAAAAAAAAGAAACACCACAGGTGATTTTTTTTTACCTGTTAGTCTGTCCTTGGCAAACCTCCTACTGCTCTCCATCCACGGGAAGGTGAAGTTCGCCGGATTTCCCATTCCCATCCCGGGCACAGTGGGGATTCCAGGGGGCGGATGAGGCGCGGCAGCGGCCGACGGTGGAGGCGGAGGCGGCATGGGTCTGTGCGCCGGCACCCGGATCACCCCGCCCGAGTTCCCAGAGTTCACATTTACGTTCATGTTCATGCTGACGTTCATGTTCATGTTGACGTTGTAGGAGCAGGCCGGGTTGTAGACGCTGTTGTAGCCGCTGCTGTAGACGTTGGGGGCCAACGCGTAATCCGGGTCGCCGGTCCGGTTGGGCAGCATGCACCCGCTGGACTGGTCCGAGCTGTTGAGGATTTGGTCAATTCCGAAGCTGATGGGCTCATGCTGCTGCTGGTGCGTCTGGTTCACCTCCTCGATCCCAGTGTGCTCCATAGTTTATTTCAGTGATGATCTCTCTAGATTTTAGAGATGTAGAATTTTCGAGTCTAGGGAAATTAAACGGTTGTTCTTACAGGACTGTTCTGTTGAATTTAAGCATCAACTCCCAGGAAACCAATTACGCGTCCGGTGCTATCCAAAATCATGCCATTATTTCTGTCCAGCAGTGGGATCGACTGTTTCCTAAATTAAATGCCAATCCGTCTGGCTAAGAAAAAGCTTAGCCTATCCATCTTTAACAGAGCTCTCTATCCAAGTGGATTAGAAACACGGAAGCCTATCAACGAAGAAAATGGTCGACGACGCCCGATGATTATCCAGAGAAGTTTACTCACTGACCAAAATCCGCGATTCTGATATGAAGCAGCTCTCTGGCGAGACTTGATGCGCTTTGTTCGCTTACTCTGGCATTCCATACGCAGGAAACATGGCAAAATGACCGAGCTCCTCGGATCAAAAACAAAGCAGGACAGAAAAAAACGGGGAAAACCCGAGGAAAAAAAAAGAGGAAAACAACAACAAAGCGCTGACCTCGCTGGCTCGGATATTAATTGGAGGTGAGCGCTGAAAGAGGGCTCTGTTGTGCTGAATGGTGAAGTGCACTTGCAAGCGTTCCAGCAGGTGAGACTGCCCTCTGCGTAACAGCGTAAAAAGGCAGCCATTCGGTCCTCCAACCAGCCAACCCTCCCTCTCATCCCTCATTCTCCTCCTCCTCCCTCCTCCACCATCAGGACAGTTGTTTTGCTCGGATGTCTTAAAGAGGCCGCAGCATATGTTGTGCACAGTTTTTCAGGTGTTTAAGGATTTGTGCGTTTTAATCAAACATTATTGCGCTTTTAAATTGAAACTAAAGACGCAACAATCAATCGGCCAGAGATCCGTGATCGGTAGGCCAAATTTAGATTTATTTCCCCTTTCGTTTTCAACCCTAACATCTCACAGCATTTCTATCCGTAAATGCATCATCCGAAACCATGCACTTGTATACATTTTTTACCTAATAATAATTGGATAAAGATTAGGGACATATGCTGTGATGCATTAAACGGGGATAATCTTGTGACTCCATTTTCTATTTGAGTCAAACATGCTACGTTTACCAAATAATTTGCAGCACATATTTTTTCTTTTATACAGCAATTTATAGTCCTGGATTAAAATATTAGGTCAAAACGATTGTGATTCCGACCCAAAGAAAACCGGAAGTCGGTGTTGGCCATAAAAAAGCCTGATTGGTGCATTTCTAATTAATACTGCTAATTATGAAAAAAAATTGAGAAATCCAGTCTTTTCCAGTATAGTTTTAATGGCATAAAGGTTTCATGAGAAGCATTTTGTTAACTATAATCTATAATCCCAAAATGTAACAAATAAATAATTTATATGCAATGATTCAAATAAAACAGGAAAATTAATTAATTAATTAATGCAGTCACAATTATCTAGAAATTGCAATACATTCTTAAATCAATAGTTAAACCGAAAATAAACTGAAGTAGTTGATTTAAATTCAGATATAATTTTTACTGTCACTTGGCATAAAATCCCTGATTTCTGATTGGTTATCCTGAAAATCAAGTTCACTTCTGACCAATTATCTTGAGCAAAGCTCTATTACAAATTAGATGAATGTGCTGCAACATGACCTCGAAATTATTATATCTTTATATAATTGTAAATAAAAACCATATAATTTTTAAGTACATTTGTTTAATAATATAGCTAGTACATTATTTATCTGTTTGCTTTTAATTTCATTGATTGTTGACACATTTAAGCTGTTGTTTAAATGTACATTTATGTTTTGAGGTGTGACACTGTTGGAGCTCCATAGTCTAAGGTTTTGCAATAAACTGAAACAAACCAAGAAACCCCTTTTCCTTTCCTTTTATCATTATATTTAAATTATGTTATCAAATTAGGATAACTGATCTGCAAGGACATTTGCATATGCAGCAGCGGACATCATATGTCTGCTGTTGGATTTGTTGGGAACCTAGCAGAAGATTTTAAGCTCTTTGCAATCTTAATTACATGCCCTGACTGTTTGCGCAATAAAAAATAAAAAAAAACACATTTCCCATCAAGGCTGGTCAAAAAACAAACAAACACCAACAAAATATATCAAATGATCAATGAGACCAGAAGGGCATTATGTCACGACCAGATCCGGATTGTTGGGGCCCTGCACGTTTGCACCAAGACATTTTACAGGATGAACCACACAGTAAGCAGATTTATGCGAGTGAGGCTGTCTGAAGCAATAATTTGTTGCACTTTGAGGGAGAATGAAGCCATAAATTAGTTGAAATTTTTGGGAAGTGTGCCTGGTAGTAAGCCTGGTTAAAAGGCACTGATGAGCCCATTTCACCACAAAGTAATGCATAGATAGATAGATAGATAGATAGATAGATAGATAGATAGATAAATAGATAGATAGATAGATAGATAGATAGATAGATAGATAGATAGATAGATAGATAGATAGATAGATAGATAGATAGATAGATAGATAGATAGATAGATAGATAGATAGATAGATAGATAGATAGATAGATAGATAGATAGATAGATAGATAGATAGATAGATAGATAGATAGATAGATAGATAGATAGATAGATAGATAGATAGATAGATAGATAGATAGATAGATAGATAGATAGATAGATAGATAGATAGATAGATAGATAGATAGATAGATAGATAGATAGATAGATAGATAGATAGATAGATAGATAGATAGATAGATAGATAGATAGATAGATAGATAGATAGATAGATAGATAGATAGATTCAACATTTGCTGTGAAATGTGGCGCATCTGATTTGCACAGATTATTTAACCTTTCTCTGCCCGAAGCGAAGACGTTGATCGTCTGGGTCTCAATTCAATAAAAATGATAAATGACTTATAATAAAAGCGCGACACGGGGAAAAACGAATTTAATATATCACCGTTTTATTACGCACTTATTTCACTTTCCGTGCGAATAAAGATATCTCTCAACTGCACAAGGTGGCTAGAGGGAAGCATAAAAATCAATTGTGTGAATGCGGGGCCATATCAATAACGCGGTGCGCGGACGATGAACGGTGCGAAGGAAAACACCGCTGCTGTTCTGCCTGTTTATGTTTGCGCGTCACAGGGAAATGAATTGAACAGGGAGGAGAGGATGCACCGAGCTCAGATCATCTTACCGACAAGATAATTGGCCGTTTATGCAGAACCAGGAGGATCTATGGGCAGGAGGGACAATAATGTTGGATAGTCTGTTGGGCTGAAAGACATCTCTCTCTTCCTGTGAAGGGGTGATGCAGCTGCAGAGATGTGACGTCTGACTGAGCGGTGCAGCGCCAAACTAATGCTTACAGGCATGAGCAGGGTTTCCCGACACAATATAGCTGACGATTGAAAGCAATAAAACATAATCAGCTTTTAGACTAAACGCATGTTTATTTTACAATAAGTGAGCACATGTGAGCACGAATAAGTTGCTTTCTTCAGTTTCTTCTTTGTTCGTTAATGTTTTTTTCTGATAAATCCAGATTATTCATCGCGAAGAGCAGCCGGCCCAAGGCAGGTGCGAACCAACCCATTACTTAAAACCAACAGAGGGCCCCCAAGAGGGCTTGAATTCTCACACCTACTTTTAATGATTTATACATTTCTATATTCTCAGGGATTAACACTGATGGCAGGACCTAGAAAGAATAGAAGAAACAACAACAACAACAAAAAAACTTAAATTGAGAAATATTCCTGAACATGTTCAATAAATTGGAAAAGGTCATATCTCACAGACAACCATAATAAAACATACATTTAAATTTTTTTTTAACCAACTGTACTTTAGTTGTTTATTAAAATTTCCATTATGAACAAGAATCTTAATTCCTGGTCGCAGTTGCTCCTCATGTAAAACAGTTTAATATCTTTTTTTAAATATTTGTCTGGACCTCTACCTATTTAAACATGCATTTTTATCTATGTTCATATTGTGTTTCATTAATTTGAAACAACTTCTGAATACAGTTTGGAAGGACATTGTTTTTTTTTTTTTATGTTTGTTTAGATGGATCAGAACCGTTTACAATTGTTATTGCTTTTTTCTGTAGCATGTTAACCATGTTAGTGTTAGCTTTATTTCATTACCCCATACCTCAGCGTCATGCCTCATGTATGGGATTGTTAAGGAGCTAACATGTCTTTGTTTTTCTAAGAAATTGCCATGGTTACATTTAGGCACAATTTATAGTCAATTATCACTCAATAAATCAGATTTCATAAGAATTGTATTCATCATAGGAGCCTTACTTTTGCCTATTATTAAATGTTACAAATTTAGTATTGCTATAAATAATTTAAGATTAATTTATTTATATAAAACAATTTCTTAAACCTTTCCCTTACCTTTCCATTGCACTTAAGATATTCCAAACATTTACTCGAGTGATTTAATGTTGTAACATCAGCAAATTAAGTGAATATTTGACTGTTTGAAGCATTACATAAATCATTTATGTGTTATATAAAACGTTTATGACCTATCACTAAAACCTGTGGTACACCACGAGTAACTTTTAGTAAATAAGACTCCACATTCCTGTTCTATACATATTGATGTTTGTTGTCAAGGGAACTTTTGTTCCAAGAATGTGTTATTTCTCTTACATCTCAAGCTGTCTCATCAGGAGTTCAGGGTCACTGGTGAAAAGTCCAGCAGTTAATTTCCTATCATTCATTACATATCTTCAGCTATCTTCATTATTGCCATTCAGGTGGGCCTGTTAGGGCTAAATCCATACTGACAATTAACCAATAAACTTATTTTTTCTATAAAGTTATAATGGTTTAATATTAAGACGATGGAAAACTAAAATCTCAAACATTCTTTGAGCTTACTTTTTAAAATTAATGTTAATTTACTTAAACTATTCACATTAATTTCAAATTTAATATTCACATTTTTTAGATGTTTTAAACAGACTGACAAATGTACTAATTTAAACCTGGTTTATTGCTACAAGTTTAATATTTTGTGGTGTTTGGGTCAAATTTTATGCATACTTTAACTGTAAATAAATCTTAATGAATAATTTCCAACTTTCTATGATAAGTGAGAGAAATAATGCTGTGTCCACATTATTTACTGTTGTCAAATTCTTAAACACTTTTTGCAAGTGCTTAGTAAGGCGAGGGGGCAACGGCTACCCCTATAAATCTGCTGCCAACCCCAGCAACTGCACGGCATATGCATATTTTGTATTATTAATGAAGGAAGAAGGAAAGGTCAGGATTTAATGAGTTGTGACCTTTTTTTTATTTTGGTTGATATTTTTTTTGTTATATAGGTACTTGAAAACATGAATTAGCAAACCCAAAGAAGGATTAGGAAAATCTTAAGTTCCACCACAGTAACTAAACTAAATAAAACCCTTGAAATGAGATTTTGGGATTGGTGTTCCAGTGGTTACTGGTGGGTGATGAACCCAACCGGAGTGGGCCCCCAAATTAAATTCGGCTAAAGGCCCCATCAAACCCTGTTAGGGGTCTGTTGGTAAGCATACCTTTATGTTAAATAATTTAAGTTTGAAACAAAAGTAAAATTCTAATAAAAGCCTTTTTATGAGTCAGTTGCTGTTTGTCTATTTGCACATGGAGCACAGCTGTGAAACCTGTAACCATCAGGAGCAATATCACAGATCTCTTTATTGAGACTGACAAGCCGATCCGTCCTCATCAGGACACCAAGTGTCTCTTTTCATTATTCTCACCCGCTCAGGCTGTTGGCCGTGATTAGCTCCCGCGTCTGCTGTTGGAAGGAAGCACCGGGGGATGACAGAGATTTGTTTTAAACTTATCTCATTTCTAATGTGCAGTCTGGGACTCTTTCTGGATATATGTGAATGTGTTTGTATTGATTTGGGTATTTTGGGATTTGTGATGAAAGGATTATATTCAGTCATTTTAAAAGCACCAGAACGCTTACATTTTAAGGACACATCTCAGAAATTAAATAATTTTAAGCTCACTTTATTGCTGTTTCCACACATACCAGTGTCCAGGGCAGGACTCAGGTCCGAGTGGAGTTTGCAGGGGCTTAGGGCTCCCTGCTGGCTTTGAATTCACACAGGACAAATGTCTTAATTACATACTAACAAAAACATAACAAAGTCCCAATTCAAAGCTAATTTAATAATTTCAGTTGTTTGTATCTGAGCTGGGAAAACATTTCAGGAACACTGTCACAGCTTGTAAAGAGATCATCTTTGTAACAGGCATTTTTTCTGGCCCATAGTCCCAGAAACATGATCTTTTCCAACACATCATAATGTAACATAATGCATTTTTTCTGGTCAGTTGCTGTAAATTAAGCTTCCAATTCTGGAAACTGTTAAAGTTTACTCAAAATATTCACATTTCACTAAAGTGTACATGTAGTTAAAGACTAAAATAAAAATGACAAGACCCCAAACTTGCTAGAATTCACTTTGGGAACTTTCAGGACAAGGACAAAATGAAGGACAATCAGGTGATTTTCACAAATAGCTGTTAAATTCTACGCCCAGGAAAGCTTTAAAGACCTACATTGGACATTAAATATTAGCAAAATAAAATAAATGTTTAAAACTAACACTTTATTCTACAAAGTGAAGTGACTAATGTGTCAGCAAACACATTCTGTCATATAATTAATCCAGTCTAATTCATCAATGACTCACTAGTTGCAACTGCTGCAAGACAAATTTTGTTGAATGCCGAATGCAAAAGCGATCAAGCATATCAATATAAAAATGAGGTTAATGATGCTGTGGTGACTCAAGTGAGCTCAGCTGGAGGTGGGCTCCTAAAGGAAAGACGTTGCTTTCAACCTGGTAGTCATGGGCTAAAGGAATCACCAAATAAAGGCTCTTCAGCAGCAATCCTTGGCTCTCAGGTTGTTGTTCCTGCAAGGACCCACATCCCCCACCTCATGAATAAAACTAAATAATCAACAAACATGATGGGGCTTTACATTATTTTATTTTTAACTAAACTCCTTGAATCATAAAGCAATCAGAGAATTGCCCAAGTGTGTGAGGTTTGAAAATGCAAACATGACGCAGTGTAGGACTGTTGCAGCAATTTTACTAATGCAATAAAACCGAGTAGCCAATTAAGATATACCCCCCGCCCCCCATCCCGCCACCATCTCGCTCACGCTCGTGCACGCGCACACAGCCGCGCGCGTGCACACCCCCTCTCTATTAAAATGAAAGCCCCTTGCTGACTTTGCCCAAAGGCGTTGTCTATGGTTGCCGGCTGTGCGTGATGAATCGTTATCTCCAGGCGATGCTGCTCGCCTGGGTAATAAAGTACCAGCAAAGCGGAGACAAAAGGAATTTGTCACAGTTGCGCCCCCTCTCCTCTACCCCCCGATATATTAGTGACCTACCGGCAGATTTAGCCTTGATTTAGTTTATTTTGGAGGGTGGGAGAGAGCGCGGAGAGGTGCGCACACCAAATTAAAATGAACGAAGCAAAAGGACAAGGTTATGCAGACCAAGATGCGCTGAGGCTGTTGGAGCAGGTTCATTTATTTTTATTTTAAATAAACGTCCCCTCCCGGGCCTATACAGATACATGCCTCTAAAACTAACCACATTATTCATTTCCAGGTGACCTTTTGCTGCGGTGTTTTTCTGTAGGACGCAAAACTTTACGCATGGTTTGCGGTGAACGCAGCTTCAGATATGCGGGGTTTTTGAACTCAGCTGACCAACAGCAACCGCAACTGCCTAACAGGCATCTCACTCTGTGCGAAACAATCAGATTAAGGTGGTATTTTTATTAAAAAGAGGCAAAATGCAGAAAAATGTTAATCAGTTGAGCCAAGTACTAAATATTTCATTTCGTGTGGTCTGTATAAATAAAAAAAGATATTTGTGGAATATTAATTAATTAAATGTTATTTTGACTTACATGAAAATAAAGAAATGGATAAGGTTAGGGAATTAAGCATACAAATTGTAATAAAAACAAATATGTACGGCTAATATAATTTATCTAAGATGTTAACAGAAAAATTACAATAATTGGTTGATTAAATTACGCAGCAGTTATGAAAACAGATTCTTCATAGCCACTGCTGTTAACTTGAGGTTTTATTTTGCGTTATTATTTTTGCTTTTAAACTTTTTTTTTTTGGTCATTCATTAGAGACTCGTAAAACAATATAAGAGAAAATATGATTTAATCGATAAATATGTGAAAATCTGTGTTTTCATCAAACACAAAAGCTTCATGCAAATATCTGCAAACCTTGAACACAGGCAAGCTGTTTATTGACAATTTCTTCAAAAAAATAATTAAAGCAGGCTGACAGACAAGAATCTGGGAATTGAAGAAGACAAAGATCTAAAGATAGCTGCAGAAAAAACCTGAGAAAAGCAAAACCAGACAGTAGGGACGTCCTGATAATGGATGTCCACTTGCTAAGTTGTCCGATAACACACTCATTTAAATTGACAGCTGAAATGATCCCAGACCCAAGAAGGAGGGGGAAAAATTGCCTCGGCAGTTCAGGATGTCAGAGATTACTATGATGGAGGCTGTCATCTTCTCCTCTCCCTGGTCCTGTTGGACTCTGTTGATGAACTTCAGAGCAGACACACCCAGAAACAACAGGGATTGTGAGGACCAAGAGCCTGCTTTGAGACGATTAAAATCAGGATTCTTTCGTTAAGTTAGCATCCATTCTGAATGAGTCATACAGTCTTTGACAATATGTTCTTACCTTGACTCCTCACCTGATAATTTAAGATATTAATCTGAAAGTTACTTTGCATTTTCCTGCCATGAGTTTCTACCAGATTTCTTCCACGTTGATTAAAAGTCTCACTTTCTTACTTCAAGCTGGTGAAAGAACAGTTGAGAGAAATACCCTGTATGATCTTTCATCCTGTTATGATTCAGTTATGATCATTCCATGGAAACTGAAACAAAACCTGCTCCTATCTTAACATCGCCTCGGAGGGAACTGTGCTCTCGCCCAGTAATGCTTTGACCTACTTTAAGGATTTCAATCAATCACAAAGAGCACACAAATATATGCATGTTAAACTTTTAACACCATCTGCTTATTTCCAAATATTTACCACCAAGACATGACCAGAATCCTTTCATGCATGCAAAACAGTCAGAGTCAGGACAAAAGTTTAAAGTTTTTTTTTATTATTATTCCTAAACAGAGTAAGCAATTACTAAACTGGTTTCTGGCCTATTTTCTAAGATTTTCCTCACTTTTAATTTGATTGTAGCTCCTAAGGCCAACCCGCTCCAAAACTCAACAAGGGGAGAGCATCAGTATTG